>NC_084568.2:22500000-22745000 GCF_033978685.3 Nerophis lumbriciformis | reverse complement strand
ACTGCACCCTGAGCCAAAATGGCATCGAACACCAGATGTGCCCTGACGACGTGGAATTGCAGCTTGATGAAGAGGAGGAGTCGGTTGATGGCCCGCCAGTACTGCTTGATGACGACAGTCCAAGTTACCCCGACATCAGCCCCACCATATTCCATGGCCGTCTGCCGCCACATCGATCAGTCTCCGAGTCTGAGCTCACGCGGGTGAGGAATCAAGTAATTTTTTTTGTACCAACAAATATAACAATAACACCACCAACTAGCTTATGTTACCCATATATATATATATATACAGTGTATATATATAAATATATATATATATATATATATATATATATATATATATATATATATATATATATATATATATATATATCAGTGACGTGCAGGGGCCTCACCTGCCATCATGGAAAGAAAAAAAATGTAAAAAGAAAAATAATTTATAAAATTGTTAAATGTATCCAGTGATTATACTATAAAGTTATTTTCCATTTAACTTCACCAGTTTTAGATTATTTTTATTTAAAATCGCTGAATTTTCATATTTGCTGTTCAAATACTGAGAAGAGACGGTGCGGTGATCAGCAGCCAGTTGAGGCACGTCACTTCGTTGTGCCTCACCATGGATTGCGCAATGACTCGGCTAACTGCTGGCCTGCTGTGCAGTGAGACCGTATTGCTATATGAATTATATTATACATTTCCATAGTTTAGTTAGCTGAGGTATATAATGTACAGTGTATTTTGTCAACAACTGTATGTGTGTAACGTATTTCTTGTGCTGAGCAATCATAAAACTGCTGCGAAGACTGTGTGAGGCTCGCAGTAATCCCGCCTCCTGTTGGTAGAGAATGCACTCCCGCCGTAGAATGCACCCCCTGACGGAAGTGTTATATCAACTAAAGCCCACACTTAAACTTTCCACGTGCAAGATTGAATCTATTTAAAAAAGTTTTTTAATAAGAAGCCAAAAAGTGCAAAAACAATAATGTTCATGTTGGAGGTGTTTTGAATGACTACAGGGCCACAACATTAGGTACACCTGCAGACTGCAGCACGGATTTCATATTTCATTCATTCACAACTCCTCCAACACGAACATTATATATATATATATATATATATATATATATATATATATACTTCACATTGCTAAACATAGATATTTATACCTTATATAGTCACCGTTGGTTGTTTTCCATTGTCAGCTTTATAATAAAACAAAATACCACTGATGTGGATTCAAATACAGTTTAAAAAGTAAACTTTAAGGTTATGAATATAAATTAGAATTAACTACATGGGATGGTCAAAAGTGGATTAAAATGATCATCAATATTCATCACGAAAAAAAACCAGGAAGCATAAGCTTATGTTTTGGCATGCATCTAAACTTGTCCTCTGTGTCTCTAGAAATATTTCAAAGGACCCATTGCCACCACACGCATCATATATTTTTTATTGCCTCCTCAGAAATTAGGAGCAATTTGGGACATTAGGCAGAGGCAGGAGTTATCACTCCAGATACATAAACACTTTCATATTCTCTTTTCCCTCTGTGACAAATCTGTTAATCAGACATCCATCAAAGCAACTATGAAGCACTTTGAGTTTGAACATTATTTCAAATCTTAAACAAAGCAATGTTCTGTCTGTTAGAATGAATATTCACAACATATGAAGATACCGCTGGCGCTGCATAGATTGCTTTGTGATTAAAACTCTCCGTTTTAAAATGTGAAGCAAGTATTTAGAATGGATATTACTAAAACATCATGTTGGAGGAGAACCATACGTTGACATATTAAAGTGTTTAGATGCAATAGCATTGACCAAGAGAGTTTTAATGACAAGAACACTCTGGAGAAGTGTACAAAGCACATTGCTTATGGTTTGTTTGTTTTCAGACACAATAAAGCAAAAATCCTCTCAGATTCTACTCATATTAAAGCAAAAAATAGCAATTCGAGCACAACATGTCATCTGTAAAACAAAAACTTAAAATAATACTAATACCGTATTTTCTGGACCATAGGGCGCACCGGATTATAAGACGCACTACCGATGAGCGGGTCTAGTCAGGTCTTTTTTCATACAAAAGGCGCATTAAAGGGGTCATATAAATATATATTTTCCATGAATTGAAAACACTTCTTTGTGGTCTACATAACATGTAATGGTGGTTCTTTGGTCAAAATGTTGCATAGATTATGTTTTACAGATCATTTTCAAGCCGCTTTCTGACAGTCGCTTCAGGATGCGCCATTTTGTGGGCGGTCTTATTTATGTGGCTCACCTTCGGCAGCGTCTTCTTCCCGTCAACTTTGTTGTAGCGGTGTAGCGTGCAAGGACGGGAGTGGAAGAAGTGTCAGAAGATGGAGCTAACTGTTTTAATGACATTCAGACTTTACTTAAATCAATAACGGAGCAGCATCTCCTCATCTTTGGCTCACTAGTGTAAAACCGTCCGACCGGAACTCTCTAATAACTAAAGTTCCTTGCTTGAATAATGTAAACTCACTACACCGGTATGTTTTAGCGCTTTCATGGCGAGTCTACTGACAGATATAAGTAAGAACTTTACACTACTTTATATTAGAAATGGTAACAGCGGAAGATGAATGTCCCATAACAAGAAGATAGAGAAAAAGAAGAAGCTTATCGACTACAGTGTCGGTACCGACGACAAAGGCGGATGCGTGCAAAATTTCAGGGCTTATGCAGATCCCAAATACACATCAGCAAATACCAGAAGGTAAGAAAAGTTGCTTTTGCATAATATTGTGAAACAAAATGCCAGATAATATGTCTTACCTTATACACACACCATAATAATACTCGTATGTTGAAGCACAGTACAATCCATCAAGCGGTGCGGCTTCATAGCTTACCAAAGTCGTACTACAACATTTTGATACATTTTTGAGCGCCATGTGTAATGTTCTCCATTTTCAATGGAACATATAAAATTTTGGTGTTGTTTACTTGAGTTATATTGCAGTCTACACTCTTATGTGTGACTGCCATCTACTGGTCACACTTATCATTTCACCATGTACCAAATAAAATAGCTTCGAGGTCGGTAAGCACAACCAAAATGATTCCGTACATTAGGCGCACCGGGTTATAAGGCGCACTGTGAAGTTTTGAGAAAATGAAAGGATTTTAAGTGCACCTTATCGTCCGAAAAATACGGTAATAAAAAAAATATATTTTGTGTGTCAGAAAAGGAGCAGAAAGAAGCACAGGTTTATAATGTCCTCCCTCATCATTAAGATATAGTAATCTGATTCTTGATCAACAATTCACTAATCACCTGATCATATAATATTCTGTGTAGTATATATTATTACAAGACACATATCATATATATTTACATCCACATATACTCACAATAATACTTTTATATAATACACATGTAGTTTGCATAAATACATTACACCCTTAAGATCATTTATGATTCCTCCTCTTTGTTGTACCTCGGAATTCCAATATTTGGCTATTTATTTTTATATTGAATATTAATATTTCATCATAGCACAGGGGTTAGTGTGTGTGCCTCACAATTACGAATCGCTATATATTTTCCCACAGAACTTGAAGGACTGATCAAATATGGCTGCCAGATGTGTTGTTTTGCAGGTTATAGAAATACAACTAAGAAGGGGTCAGCCTGTACACATTTCCAAATAATGGGAATGTGACAAAAGTATGGTCCTCTCAGTCAAATTGACCTGCGCAAAATGGGACCGACCAAGCGAGAGGAGTGTAATTTTCAGCCATCATTTTAATTATTCTGACTGAGTCAGAACCTTTGACAAACAGAGAAATTAGAGCAGACTTGACTTGACTTAGACTTAGACTTCCTTTTTATTATCATTCAAATTTGATCTTTACAGTACAGATAAGAAAGACATTTCATTTCATTAGCTCGAAAACAAGAGTATTCTTTTTTGAGTCCTCTTCTACTGATGTTTTCATCAAGGCGCTTGAAAAAATGCAGAAATTAATAAACACATGTTTTTGTGTCTATGGAAAAACAGGGAAGTCTGGAAAATGGCAAGCTTTTAAATTTGTATTCCTTCAAAGTCAATCAATCAAAGTTTATCTATATAGCCCTTAATCACAAATGTCTCAAAGGGCTGCACAAGCCACAACGACATCCACGGCTCAGATTTATTTTATTTATTTTTTGCTCATAATGTTAACCATATCAGTTTTGAAGTTATTATAGACCACGGCGACTAAACCATGTAAAAAGTAATCCAAATAATAGTTTTGCATGCCTTTATCCACACTGTCTATGCGGGGAAATGGGCTCCAGTTCTGTAGACAACTTCACACCAAGAGGGGGCAGCATATCAAGTCACGTACAGTGAGTTAATTACCGATTATTGAAAAAACTAATTGATATCATGGGAAGTGACAGCCAGATTAATTAATATTATTATTTTGGGAGAAAAAAAAATACATGAAAATAACTTGTTTCTGAAATTCTATTTGGATGCTATGGGTCCTTTAAAGGGTGCCTATTGTGCAAAACCAACTTTTCTTACCTATTGGTGCCTGTTTTTGTGTATTTGCGATCTGTATAAGTACCGAAAATGTGAAATCGAACCATGGAGGCATGGCAGAGGTATTTATAAAACAATCTTGCCTTCCTTCATACATCCTCAAACGAGCCGTTTGGAATTTGCCCAATTTGTGACATTCAAACATGTGGCATTAGTGAATATCAGAATCAGAATCAGAATAGTTTTTGTTGCCATTGTTTGAGAGCAGGTTCACAAACTAGGAATTTGTCTTGGTGCAATCGTGCAACATAAAACACATAACACAGAATAGGTAATGAAATGAGCTGTAATTTTAACTTATATGTCCATTTAAGGTAAAGTGCTGCACAAGTCCACCATTTTAGTCCAATGTTGTAGTCAACAACGTCCTTCTTTTTCTCTATTCTCTTGTTGTGGGGCAGACTGGCTCGTACATGCACATGCATCCTCCGCTGTCACCGTTTCTAATACAAAGTAGTGTACAGTTTGAATTTATATCTGTCAGTAGACTCCATATGGAAGCACTAAAAACTGCAAAATGGCTGACGGGGAGAAGACGCAGTTAAAGTGGCGGCACATAAATAAGGCCACCCATAAAACGCCGCATTCTGAGGAGACGGTCAGAAAGCAGCTTGAGAGCAGTCTCTAAAACAAAATGTATGCAACATTTTGATCAAAGGACCACCACTGTATGTTATGTAGACCACAAGGAAGTGTTTTTAAATGTGTTTTAAAAAACATAATATGACCCCGTTAAGGAACATTACATGCTTTTATTAGCATTTCCTGTTTCTATAAAAATGTATTCACACCGTCCATAACTTTTACATGTTGATATTTTGTTCATTTCCTGTGATAAAGAAAGCATCTGAAAAATATTTAAAAAAAAATGAATATCAATGAGAAATGAGGAGTTAAAACGTAACTAAATAGCTTATACTGTGTAAATAAAAGGAATTAAATGTTTAGTATTAGTATAAAAATAGAAATACAATTATCTAAAAGTAATGTCTATAGACATTTTTAATTCATCCAGGTCATTGTATTCTCAGGGCATTCAATTGTTCGCAACTTTATTAAAAAGTAATTTAAAAAAAAATTGGCAATCATAAATAGAAAAAAAATACAGTACACTATTGAGACATTAAATTCACACTGGACTAGTTCTATTGTACCGTGCTTCATTGTATTTTCCTGATTATTTGGCATACATATAGTAGCTACAGCATTTGCTATGTCTCCATTCTGCACCCTTGCATGGATTATTTTTTAATTATTCAAATTATTTCTAAAATGCCAGGATTTTCGTTATCATTAATAACTGCCGTAAAGAGTGGTCCCATTGAGAGTACAACAGACTAACTGTGGCGTATACCATCTTTGAGCACGGCATGGGTTGTAAAGTGTGTCAAAATAGCGCACGTTACTAATGTAGAAAACATCACGACATGATTATATCAAGCCCAGTCCTCTCCTGTGTATACTTATTGGCTGATGCAGCTAATTTACAGCTCAGTGGACTGGAAGAACATCCATTTGTTTGTAGGTGAGCTATAATGGGGCCCATAAGGGAAGAAAAAAGAAAGCTACAACATAATTTCCAAAGCTTGAGGACATTCTTAATGTTGATTTTGTACTGTAGATATGTGTTGAAACCATATTATTCAGAGTGAGTAAGGCTTTTTGAATGAGGTTTTTTGTGGCTTTTAACAAGATTTAGTCCGTGGCCCCATTTCGGTCTTTATAATTACTCGGGTAGTAACACGCTATGCCAGGGATATTCAACTAAATTGTTTTGGGGGCCGCATTTCCAGGAAACTAAGGACCGGGGGACTGAACATCTCTGTTCACTATTAGTGTTATTTTGTATTGATTTTTTTGTATATGCCATATAACCAGCGTCCTCGACAATACACATTTAATTTTGTCAGAGTTACAGGCAGGGCAGGTTCTCTGCCTTCTCATCTGTAAAACTTGGGTGTCCCACCTAAAGATCAAGCTTCTGCTGGTATTGCGCTTAAGGTCACTAAGGCTGCCTCGACACTAAGGTTAAGGTTAAGTTTATACAGGATATAACCCACCTAACCTTATCCCTGTCCACACACACACACACACACACAATGCCATCGTTTAAGACCCCCTCGCCCCTATGTCCACCGTCAATGCGAATTAGTACGCACGCGCGGAAATGGCAGATGCACATATATTACGTCATAGTCACCTCTGACCTGGAAAGTTAGCCTTAACCCGCAGTCTGGTGTGTGAAGTATTTCAATGTAGCCTTTGCCACATTTCTTTGAACAGTAACCCTTGCTTGCCTCACCATCAGCATTGATTGATTGATTGAGACTTTTATTAGTAGGTTGCACAGTGAAGTACATATTCCGTACAATTGACCACTAAATGGTAGCACCCGAATACGTTTTTCAACTTGTTTAAGTCGGGGTCCACATAAATCAATTCATGGTACAAATATATACTATCATCATAATACAGTCATCACACAAGTTAGTCATCAGAGTATATACATTGAATTATTTACATTATTTACAATCCGGGGGGTGGGATGAGGAGGGTTTGGTTGATAACAGCACTTCAGTCATCAACAATTGCATCATCAGAGAAATGGGCATTAAAACAGTGTAGGTCTGACTTGGTAGGATATGCACAGCGAGCAGTGAACATAGTGAGTTCAGATAGCATAAGAACAAGTATATACATTAGAAATACATTTGATTTACATTTGGTTATTTACAATCCAGGGAGGTGGGATGTGGAAGGGGGAGGGTGTTAGTCAAGGGTTAAAGTTGCCTGGAGGTGTTGTTTTAGTGTGGTTTTGAAGGAGGATAGAGATGCACTTTCTTTTACACCTGTTAGGAGTGCATTCCATATTGATGTGGCGTAGAAAGAGAATGAGTTTCGACCTTTGTTAGTTCGGAATCTGGGTTTAACGTGGTTTGTGGAACTCCCCCCTCGTAAGCAGCTGTGAGACTAGCCCTATTGTAGTTAATCACACCCGAGCCATCATAAATGAATCAAATCTTTAATAGACGTGTGGAAGTAAACAATGTGATAAAGAACATTTTACATCAATCAATCTAGGGATCGAGATATCTGGTCAGGACACTCCTCACTTTTTTACTTTCACCTTCGTTGTTCATTCTTGCAATCCTGCCTGTGCTTGGAAGCTGAAATTGGCGTTCGTACTCGACGGCAGCAACCACTTCATGGCTTCACAGTAGTTCTGGAGTACAAAACTAGGCGTTGAGTAATCGCTCGACATACATCGCGGACAATAATTGGTACAGTCTGCTTTGCCTGTCCAAGTGCATTCGCTGTTTTCCGTAGTCTTCCCTCGTCGGCCAGGTAATACAAAGCACACGCTACCTTTTTTATCACATCCACGGGAGCCCGCATTCTCGTTGTCTCCCTTTTGACAAATGGACAAGGTTTTTCGCTAAGTAGAATCACAGCTGACCTGGACATTCGAAAGTTCTCTTGCCATTCCTTTGCCACAACACACTCGTTGACAAACATATCCCACCAGGCTGCCGTTCTTCCAGGCCTTATCCAAAACCGTCCTTCACATTGCTATGTTGCCGTCTGAGATGTGTTGTATCCGAAATAGCTGCAATCGCACGTTTCCTTCTCTTTAAGGTATTCATGTGTGATTTCTACAAGTGTCTGTACAGAAACACGGGCATGTCTGGATGATTGGCCTCCATCTTTTTAGTGTTTACCTCTGAGTGGAAAGCGGTTGTTATGAAGCTGGCTGTGGCACGTTTCTTCTGACGTCACTTCCTCTCCGAACTCCGTTTATAAACGATCAATGAGTCCATACAGAGCTAAGAGCCGGAGATTCAAGAAATAGACAGCGCATGTACCTGTGTAAAAAAATATCCAAGGAGGGGAACCTTAAATGATGGGTTAGTGTGGCTGACACGGGGTTTAGGCTAAATAGTTATTCGTTTAAGGAGTTATCCGGCTTAATGTAGACAGTGCCTATGGCCCTCAACTCCTTGACCACAATAAGGTGGCAGTCCCTCAGGGGGGGAAACTAAATAAATAAAAGTAAAATAAAGTATCCTTCAACCATCACAACATTTATCTTAACTACATGGTCTAATTCTTAAATTGAATTCAACCTTAAGTGGGACTTCACACACAATAGTCAATATTTACAAAACTGACAAGTACAGTAGTCTTATGCATAATACAACAACATCCTTCTCAAACTAGTTCATCATAAGGTCAGTTGCATAATTTATTCAGAGAAACTGAAAAACTAAGTTGCCTGCATGTGTGTTGTGAAACACAGTTATGATGCATGTTTCCATCATAATGTGTTTATGAATGCGGTAGAAACGGCAAATACACAAAGCTAACTTACAGTTGGGTAGAAGTCAGAGTACAATGATTTGCAAATCATTTTCAACCTATATTCAAGTGAATAGACTGCAAAGACAAGATATTTAACTTTCGAACTGGAAAATGTTATTTTTTGCAAATATTAGCTCATTTGGAATTTGTAGCCTGCAACATGTTTCAAAAAAGCTGGCACGAGTGGCAAAAAAGACTAAGAAAGTTGAGGAATGCTCACCAAACACTTATTTGGAACATCCCACAGGTGAACAGGCTAATTGGGAACAGGTGGGTGCCATGATAGGGTATAAAAGCAGCTTCCATGAAATGCTCAGTCATTCACAAACAAGGATGGGGCGAGGGTCACCACTTTGTGAACAAATGCGTGACCAAATTGTCGCACAGTTTGAGAATAACATTTCTCAACGAACTATTGCAAGGAATTTAGGGATTTCACCATCTACGGTCGGTAATATCATCAAAAGGTTCAGAGAATCTGGAGAAATCACTGCACGTAAGCGATGATATTACAGACCTTCGATCCCTCAGGCGGTACTGCATCAAAATGCGACATCAGTGTGTAAAGGATATCACCACATGGGCTCAGGAACACCACAACAGCACCTTAGTTACATAAATTATATTCTGGAAAAAAAAAAAAAAAAGTCAAACAAAGAGAAGATTTAAAGTGGCTTCAGTTATGTAAATCACAAGTTCGGACCGAGTTTGCTGCAAAAATGTATGTCATCTAAGTTTTGGAATTGAACTCAGGGATTGGCATGGTGTCAATCCCGAGCCAGATTTAGACCCCGGGCCATCACCTGAATAGGGCTAGTGAGTTCTAAGTCTCAACCGTTGTGTCCTTGAGCAAGACACTTTACTCACTTTGCTCCCACTGGTGTATGAATGTAAAGGAATGTATAGTGGTGGTCAGAGAGGCCATAGGCGCAAATTGCCAGCCACGTTTCCGTCAGTCTACCCAGGGCCAGCAATGGCGACGATCACCAATGTGTGAATGAACGATGGGTTCTCGGTTCTCACTGTAAAGCGCTTTAAGTGTCTGCCCAGTTGTTGTGGCTCGAAACCAAAGCCATATTGGACGAAAAATACAACAACGAAATCTGTCTGGAGCCGCAAAATTTTTTTAAACTTACTATGTATATAAGTGTTATAATGATGGTAACACATGATGTAAGTGGCTAATTAGCTTTAATAGCCTACTATCAAAATAACTATGTGTCGCAGGCTGACGCAGATCTCCGTTGACAGAAATGTTGAAATGTAATATTTATTCTACACATTTTTACAACATTGGAAAACAGTAATACAACTTCTCAGAGGGTGAGATAACTCCTGGAAATTACTGTCTTAGAATGGCCAAAGGTATAGATGTGTGTGTCCTAGTTAAAGCAAACGGCGGGCTGTCTTCTTCTAATGGATTTATAACCATCTTTGCAAGCTGGCTAATGTTTGCTGTGGTCTGGAACAACATGGCACACTAACAACCATCAGAAATGCAGCTAATATTACATACAGATAATGTGTCATGAAACATCAACTAATTACACAGAAGACATAAGTAAAGGAAATTAAATGAGCTCAAATACACCTACAAACGAGGCATAGTGATGCAATATGTAGCCTACATAGCATGTTAGCATCAATTAGCTTGCAGTCATGCAGTGACTAAATATGCCTGATTAGCACTCCATAACAAGTCAATAATATCAACAAAGCTCACCTTTGTGCATTCACGCACAGTATAAACCGTTTGGTGGACAAAATGAGACCAAAAAAGGAGTGGCATAAAACACGTCTTTCTCTGGCAGGCTCGGAGAAAGTTATACATGCAAACAAACTGTTGAGTCACAGTCCACACAACGCTGAAATTAGTAGGACAAAACGGCGCTCGCCAAATACTCTCATCAGTGAAGCATAAACACAAACATATTAAACTGTGGGCTTTCTAGCAATGTCGGGTTTGTTCTCCTACAAAAACAACAAAATATGTTATTTACCCCATTTTTTTTTCCATTTCCATACATTTTTGAAAAAGCTCCATGAAGCCACAAGGGCGCCGCTCAAGAGCCGCATGTGGCTCTAGAGCCGCTGGTTGCTGACCCCTGCCCTAAACAAACGCAAAGAGTGTTTAGGCCCTGCTTAGGTGCTCTGCAAAGGTGGAAAAATCCCAACTGTGGTTGTCTTGCTTGTCAAGCCTGTTTTATGATTTGACATCATATCACATCTTCTTCATTCATCATTAACTATAGCAGTGGTTCTTAACCTTGTTGAAGGTACCGAACCCCACCAGTTTCATATGCGCATTCACCGAACCCTTCTTTAGTGAAAAATAAAATGTTTTTTTTCAAATTCAAGGCAAAGTTGTATGTTTTTGATAACACTTTAGTATGGGGAACATATTCTAAGTAACAAAGACTTAATTTAGAGTTTTTTGGACACTAGGGGAACATATTCTAAGTAACAAAGACTTAATTTAGAGTTATTTGGTTAGGGTTAGGGTTAGGGCCAGGGTTAGGGTTATAATAAGGCCATGCCGAATATGGCATTAATAACTACTTAATAATGACTAGTTAAGAGCCAATATGTTACTAATTTGCATGTTAATAAGCAACTAATTAATGGTGAATATGTTCCCCATACTAAAGTGTTACCATGTTTTATTACTGGTGCATAAAATGAACCGTGCATGAACATCACCTTGTTCAAAGAACAAAACCAACAAAGTGCATAAACTCACAACAAATTACACACCTGCCAATCAGTGTGACTTCTGCTGTTGCCGTATCCATAATACGCCGATAGGAAGAAGTTTGTATTTACACGATGAGTCGTGTGTGTTTTGACCTCCGCCGAACCCCTGAGCCCGACTCACCGAACCCCTAGGGTTCGATCGAACCCAGGTTAAGAACCACTGAACTATAGGTACGACATATTAAAAATAATGTCTAGTTTTTTTGCTCTCGGTTTGTATCTTGTAAAACAGTATACAAAAGTAACTGTGAAAACATACAGAGAGGTCGAGTTGAAGCCTTGAGTTTATGTTTATCTGGTTAAAAGACTGCAACAATACTTATTGCTTATAAGGGTGCATCTGTTAAAAGCAGCCTCAGAAACCTTGGGGTTGTGTTGGATCAGTCAATTTCTTTGAAGGGTCACCGTCGTCAACTGACCAAAAACAGTTTTTATCACCTCAGAAATATTTCTAAAGTGAGAATTTTACTGTCAAAATTGGATCTCGAAATGATCATTTACGTGTTCATTTCAACTCGTATTGACTATTGCAATTCTCTTTTCAACAAGTCAACACTAAAGAGAAAGCCCATATCACCCCCATTTCATCCAGTCTTCATTGGCTTCCAGTCAAATTCCGCATTGAGTTTTAAATTTTAGTCCTGACTTTCTGTGCATTGCATGGTGGGGCCCCTCAGTACATCACTGACTTGTTATGCCCCTACTCTTCAGGGCGCAGCCTCCGGTCTTCAGGCCAGGGTCTTCTAAAGATCCCCAAAACTCATTTTAAAACCCGTGGAGACCTGGCATTCCAGGCTATAGCTCCCAGACTCTGGAACAACTTGCACCAGTCCCTTTGTGATCTTGACTGTGTTGACACTTTCAAGAAACATTTGAAAACTTCTCTTTTTAGTAAAGCTTTTAGTTAATGCACCTTTTAACTATCCACTTTGTATCCTATTTATGATGTTGCCCCTGTTGTTTGAATTAAATTGTTGTTTTACTTCACCTATGTTTTGTACAGCGCTTTGTGATTTTATCTGTGAAAAGCGCTTTATAAATAAAATGCACTTAGTTACTTACTTATAATTAATACGTTTTTTAGCACCAGCACCTCTTGAATGTGTTTTCTGGGATGGACCTTAAATGGTGCCTGTATTTTAAATCGAACATCGAACAGACGCTCCATCAATATGAGGTCTTATTAACCTATTCAGTATAGGTTGTTGTTTTCGCACATATATGTGATGTATGTTAATTGGGTACAAGAAAGAATAAAAGGTGCAAGCAAGCTTGTCAAGGATGCTAATTAACTGTGAGGAGGAGATCAGACTGGTGACAATGTCCCAAATAGATATTCACATGTCAGTCAACCCTCCACTCAATTACAGTTGAAGAGTTGCAGTAACCATTCCTACCACAGGAGGATGCTATAAAACAAAATAAGAACAGTGAGGAGCATTACTCTATTCAACCTTAAACTTATGTGGTGTTTCTGAAAAATGCATACACACTATTAGACAATGTTACTTTTAGGTTGTGGGTAAATAAGTACTTTTGGTAACACTTTAGTATGGGGAACATATTCACCATTAATTAGTTGCTTGTTAAAGTAACACAGACTTAACTTAGAGTTATTTGGACACTAGGGGAACATATAAGGGTTAGGGTTAGGGTTACTAATAAGCAATAATTCTGAGGTTATTGAGGGAAGACGCTTAGTTCAGTGATTTTCAACCACTGTGCCGCGGCACACTAGTGTGCCGTGATATATTGCCTGGTGTGCCGTGGGAAATTATGCAACTTCACCTAATTGGTCCAAAAAATATTTTTAGCAAATCAATAATCATAACAATGTGCCGTTGTTTAGTGCCTGTGCTGTGTAGAGCTTGGCAGGGTAACCATGTAATACTCCATATCAGTAGGTGGCAGCAGGTAGTTCATTGCTTTGTAGAAGTCGGAACGCGTAGAGGATGGTTTGTCGTGATCCCAATAGGCAGAGCACAGCAAGAGACAGCGTGCAGGTAAAAAGGTATGGAACGCTTAAACCAAAAATCAACAAAAGGCAAGTCCCGCTAGGAAAAGGCACTGAAGCATAGGGATGGCTATGTAAAACAAAAGTAAATCTGAACTGGCTACAAAGTCAACAAAACAGAATGCTGGATGACAGCAAAAACTTACAGTGTGTGGAGCAAAGACGGCGTCCACAAAGCACATCCCGTACATAACATGACAATCAACAATGTCCCCTCAAAGAAGGATAGCATATGCACAACTTAAATAGTTTTGATTGCAAAAACAAAGCAGGGGCGGGCAATAGCGCTCAAAGGAAGGCGTGAAGCTGCTACAGGAGAACACCAACAAAACAGGAAGGGTCACCAAAATAACAGCGCAAGACAGGAACTAAAGCAATACACACAGGAAACAACAAATTATTCAAAATAAGGCACGACAACCTGGTGGAGTTTAATTTGTTAACCTTTTCTGCTGGTGGTGTGCCTCCGTATTTTTTTTATGAAAAAAATGTGCCTTGGCTCAAAAAAGGTTGAAAAACACTGGCTTAGTTAATGGCTTACTGGTTTTATAATAAGGCCATGCAGAATAAGGCATTCATAAGTACTTAATAATGACTAATTAAAAGCCAATATGTTACTAATTTGCATGTGTTGACTATGTGTTCCCCATACTAAAGTGTTTCCGTACTTTTTATTTCAAGCGTCCATCCATTCATTTTTTACACTGCTTGTCATTGCTACTGGTCACTAGGCGTGGACCAGTAATGCGATGGTGGTGGTGTGGTAACCTTAGGGAAAATATCAGGGCATGGTATTACAATTACAGCTCTAAAATGTGTTATTTTGAAATGTCTTTAGAAAAGAAGAGAACAATTACTTTTCACAGGAATCAATAAGCGGTAGAAAATGGATGGTTGGATAATAAAACATGTAGAAAGACGAGCATATGTGTTAGTAAAAAATACCTAAATTCTTTCTAAATAAATCATAAAAGTGCAGTTCTTAAGTCTTCCTGCAACTCAATGTGAATTATTTGTCTGTATTTGTTTTAATAAAAAGGCAAATAAATGCACTTACTAAGTGGCTCAAGAAGATCACAACATGTTTAATTGGTAAATAGACACTCGGTAAGGTTTTAAATATAAATTCAAGTAGGCAGGAGCTTAAAAATGAATGTCAACATTAGAGATATGGCTTTTTTGCTGGTATCCGATATTCCGATATTGTCCAACTCTTAATTACCGATTTCGATATCAACCGATACCGATATATACAGTCGTGTAATTAACACATTATTATGCCTAATTTTGTTGTGATGACCCGCTGGATGAATTAAACAATGTAACAAGGTTTTCCAAAATAAATCAACTCAAGTAGGGATGTCCGATAATGGCTTTTTGCCGATATCCGATATTCTGATATTGTCCAACTCTTTAATTACTGATACCGATATCAACCGATATATACAGTTGTGGAATTAACACATTATTATGCCTAATTTGGACAACCAGGTATGGTGAAAATAAGGTACTTTTAAAAAAAGCGGGGGGTGTATATTGTAGCGTCCCGGAAGAGTTAGTGCTGCAAGGGGTTCTGGGTATTTGTTCTGTTGTGTTTATGTTGTGTTACAGTGTGGATGTTCTCCCGAAATGTGTTTGTCATTCTTGTTTGGTGTAGGTTCACAGTGTGGCGCATATTTGTAACAGTGTTAAAGTTATTTATAAGTCCACCCTCAGTGTGACCTGTATGGCTGTTGACCAACTATGAATTGCATTCACTTGTGTGTGTGAAAAGCCGTCGATATTATGTGATTGGGCCGGCACTCAAATACAGTGCCTTTAAGGCAAGCCCACAATATTGTTGTCTGAGTGGGAATCGGGAGAAAATCGGGAGAATGGTTGCCCCGGGAGATTTTCGGGAGGGGCACTGAAATTCGTGAGTCTCTCCGGAAAATCGGGAGGGTTGGCAAGTATGACTGGGAGACGCAACTGCTCTGTACTTCTCTCTACGTCCGTGTACCACTCCGTACAGCGGGGTTTTAAAAAGTCATGAATTTTATTTTTGAAACCGATAACGATCATTTCCGATATTACATTTTAAAGCGATTATCGGCCGATAATATCGGACTGCCGATATTATCGGACATCTCTAGTCAACATGTTTTGGAGGCTTGCTCACAACTTGTCAATAAAACTGTTTTAGAGTTGTTGAAGTGTGATGAGTTTTGATGAGTCTGTTGCTTTAGTTGTAACTTTGTATTCGCCTTAAAGTCAAACATGACAACATTGTTAGCTTATCTTAGCCATGTTAGCATGCTTTATCTTCCTCAGTGACAAGTTAGCATTTGTGTCACTAAGGCCCGGTTCAAAAGGTTGTTAGTTCATGTCAGCGCGTTGTCTTCCTCTATTTTGGCAGTCTGAGTTTTTACAGCAGTTGAAGAATTCCCAAACAGCTTATTTGGTCATTTTAAAAGTGGCAAAGTTCATGGGACAAGCCAACTTTATCTGTCTGCCTACAAAGCTGCGTGCAGCGAGAAGGGGTATGTTATAAGTATTATTGTAGCTAAAATATTTGCAAATCTCAATCTGTAGGTGTGTGTGTTGTGTACTAATGTGTGTCCCCGTATATAAATCTGTGTGTGTGTGTGTGTGTAATCAGATCTGCGTGTGTGTGTGTGTGTGTGTGTGTGTGTGTGTGTGTGTGTGTGTGTGTGTGTGTGTGTGTGTGTGTGTGTCTGTGTTTTAAGTTGCCCATCCCTATTATGTCTTGTCTGTGTGTAAAGAGCTATGTCTGTCCGTATTTCAATCGCCGTGTGTGCAAAAAAAAAAACGTGTGTGTGTGCTTATTTAGATGTGTGTGAAGCAGGAACACCTCCATTGCAGGGGTGCCCGTTACGTCGATCGCGACCTACCAGCGCGCTACAAATAAATTGGGAGCGCCACTTATAGATTTGTCGCTTCCTGTTCGACCTTGCTCATAAACACTTATGATTTATAACATGCACCTAGTCTGCCAGAGAATAAGAAGACATAGCGGGAGGGACCAGTGTTGCCAATTTAGTGACATTTAGTGAGTGTTAAGGTCCCTTTTCATTGAGGGCCACATTGCAGTTAATAGGGCCGCTTGTAACCGTGAATAATATATAAATGTACAATTATAAGGAGTCACATTATTATATTATTACAAAATTGTATTTGCATTGTGTTGTACATTTTTTTATGTAGGCCTACATTGAAAATCTGTAAATTTTGCAGTTAAAAAAAAACTGGCAGCTCAGTTGCCAGAATTTTTACATTTTTACAACATGCACAAAAGTGGACACAAACAGGTTTGAAAGGCTAATCAAGGTTCCAATCCTCACCTGTGACCTGTTTGTTTGTAATTAATGTGTGTGTATAAAAGGTCAGTGAGTTTTTGGGCTTCTGACAGAACATTGTATCTTTCATCCAGTGCTGCACAGATGTTTCTGGATTCTGAGTCATGGGGAAGGCAAAATAATTGTCAAAGGATCTGCGAGAAAAGGTCATTGAACTGCATAAAACAGGAAAGGGGTATAAAAAGATATCCAAGGAATTCATATTCTCTGAAAAATGGCCAAGAAATCTTAAATTCCCCCAGGGTATGAAAACTTATGAGCACAACTGTACTGTAGGTATGAAACAATATTAAAAGGGTACAATTATTTTTTATCCACTGAACTGACAGTTGTTGGATTTTTTTTTACCGTAAAATCTATTGTAATTTTTACAGTATAAAGTTTGATGGATAATATATATTCAAGTATTTATTTTTATGTGTATGATGTAGGGTTGTCCCGATACCAATATTTTGGTACCGGTACCAAAATGTATTTCGATACTTTTCTAAATAAAGGGGACCACAAAAATGTCATTATTGGCTTTATTTTAACAAAAAATCTTAGGGTACATTAAATATATGTTTATTATTGCAAGTTCGTCCTTAAATAAAATAGTGAACATACAAGACAACTTGTCTTTTATTAGTAAGTAAGCAAACAAAGATTCCTAATTAGTCTGCTGACGTATGCAGTAACATATTGTGTCATTTATCATTATTATTATTTTGTAAAAATTATTAAGGACAAGCTGTAAAAATGTATTATTAATCCACTTTTTCCATTTAATGGAAATATCTGTTAATATCTGGTTATATTCTGTTTCAACATGTTCTATCTACACTTCTGTTAAAATGTAATAATCACTTATTTTTCTGTTGTTAGGATGCTTTACATTAGTTTTGGATGATACCACAAATGTAGGTATCGATCCGATACCAAGTAGTTACATAATTTAAGTCCTCATGTGTCCAGGGACGTATTTCCCGAGTTTATAAACATATGATTTTTTTTTTTAAAGGAAAAAACATTTTATGACAATAATTAAAATATAGATGTAATCATGGTTGTATCGACGAGATACACTCTTGTACTTGGTATCATTACAGTGGATATTAGGTGTAGATCCACCCATGGCATTTGTTTACATTCAGTCAGGCTAACTTTTGTTAGCGGTGACGCCGGTGAGCTATTGTATCCTTTACGGTGTGTAGTGAAGCACGTTTAGTTATTCCTCGTCCTGCAGGGATGATACTTGTAAGAAACGTACTTTATTTGTCGCCATGGAGGCGAGGATTAGTGATTTAGAAGTAGCTAAAACACTGTGGATGGATGTTCGTATTAAAGCACCTCTTCCTGAGGGCGTTAAAGTGTAATAACTTCATTTTTATCATCGTTTTTTAAGCCAAAATGTATCCATTCTCCCTTTTATGTCTACACACTGTGTCTGCTTGTAAGTACTCTGTGATTGTGCGCTGCCGAACATGCTCCTCCGCTCGTAAAAACCAGCAATGTCCTGACGTGCCGTCATGCCCCTTAAAATAAACAAGTAAAAAAAAAGAAAGTAATTGGGAACCGGTACTTTTCAAACAGAGTATAGCACCGTTTGTGATTCATTAGTACCAACATACTATACTAGTACCAGTATACCGTACAACCCTAGTATGATGTATGATATTTTTGCATTATTAAGCAATATTGTAGGAGTCGCTTCCGAGCGGTTCCTCTGCTACACACGTCACAGGAGTCAGGCGTGTAGATTTGAACAAAGTTTTAATGTTCCTCATCAATAATCTTTTCAGATATACAGGATTTTTCAGTCTCTCCAAGTCCTCTCAGTCCTCCCCTTCCTGTTCCCGGCCGCTACTGTTAAAGACAACAGGTGATTAGACAACTCGTACCACCTGGAAAATCTAATCACCTGTTCAGCTGTGTTTCGAACCCGGCACTGACACGCCTCTGTCTGTTGGTGCGCTGTCCTCAGCACCTTGGACAGGGGGGGTGACCTCCACTCCAGCAGGCAGCGCTGGCCACGCCTCCCTCCACAAATATTTAAATTAAAACACTATTTGCAGTGCATGTATTTTTTCTGTCAGATGGAAATAAATCATATTTTTAGTAAGAACAATTATTTCCAGGTTTTTGTGGGCCATGTAAAATAAAGTGGCGGGACTAATGTTCCCCTCGGGCCCTGCATTTGAATCATGTGCTGGAGATTGTCTTAAGAGTTAAAGTACCAATGATTGTCACACACTAGGTGTGGTGAAATTTGTCCTCTGCATTTGACCCATCCCCTTGATCACCCCTTGGGAGGTGAGGGGAGCAGTGGGCAGCAGCTGTGCCGCACCCGGGAATCATTTTTGGTGATTTAACCCCCAATTCCAACCCTTGATGCTGAGTGCCAAGCAGGGAGGTAATGGGTCTCATTTTTATAGTCTTTGGTATGACTCGGCCGGGGTTTGAACTCACGACCTACCGATCTCAGGGCGGACACTCTAACCACTTGGCCACTGAGTAGGTCTTTTACCAAAAAAACTACTTTAGTCTTGTCGCCCTAACTTTTCAAGACTCTCACAAGAAAGCGCATGTTGCTCCTCTCAGCGAGCAGCGGGTCCTGCTGTGCCCCACGCCCCCATATCATAGCACTCACAGGCAGCGCCATCTTGCTTGTGGAATAAAAAAAAATAACACCAAAAAAAAAAAGAAATGATAGAAGAAAGTTAATTTGTACACTGCAAAAAGTCAGTGTTCAAAAACAAGAAAAAAAATACAAAAATTAGGGGTATTTTATTTGAACTAAGCAAAATTATCTGCCATTAGAATAAGAAAATTTGGCTTGTCAAGACTTTCCAAAACAAGTAAAATTAGCTAACCTCAATGAACCCAAAAATACCTTTAAAATAAGTATATTCTCACTAATAACAAGTGCACTTTTCTTGGTAGAAAAAAAAAGAGACCTTTTTGCTCAATATGTTGAAAAATATTCTTAAATTAAGTAAATGCTAGTGCCATTATCTTGACATAATGACATGTTCTCGGATTTTTTTTTTTTTCATGCTTGAAGTAAGAAATTATTACTTTAAAAAAAGGAGTTTTATACTTGTGAGTGTTGATGACACAGCTTTGCAACAGTTGATATTCTAGTTTCAAGCATGTTTTACTCAATATAGGTCATGAAATCTCAGCTACAAGCTGTAATATCTTACTGAGATCATTTAGGACCAAAACCCTTAAAACAAGTAAAAGACTAACATAAAATCTGCTTAGTAAAAAGAATGATCTTATCAGACAGAAAATAAGCAAATATCGCCCTTATTTGAGATATTTAATCTTACTTGGATTTCAGTTTTTGCAGTGTATTTCTCCACATATTTTTTGTTAGGTGACAATAATATTTATGACTATTGGTGATTAGGACTTGGCTTAATGCTGTCAATTCTGCACCCTTCTCACTCTGCACAGCATCCCTGCCAATTGCCAGCATTCAGCCTGTGGAATGCTTTTAATTCTGAATCACACGCGCCCGCAAATGGAGGTGATTGCCTCTTGATTAATTTAGCTGACTACATCCATATTGGATCTTGAAATGCATATTAGCGTTGTGCGTCAGCAATTACACGCTCCATTGTGCGTGTTATAGTTTGTCACCGCGGTTGTTACTGTGCTGCCGTTTATTCCGCTCTCTGGCTCATGCCAGGGTTGTGCGTGTCCCCGAGGCCTTTATTTCTTTTCTTTCATTTGTGAGCTTGTCCTTGCTGTGTTGCTAAGGTAACGCCAAGAATACCAGGAGCCATACTTGGCTTTCAATTATCAATTGAAGCCAAGGGCAGCACAGCATGGGGTTTTATGTCACAACACATTTGTTAAGTCTCTTTTTAATGTGTGTGTGATTATTTTTTTCCTCTCCGTGTGTTGAAAGCATCATGCTTTTTTGCAGCGTGTTTCCGTGCGTGTGCAAGTGCTAGCTGTGTGCCGTGTCCACGTGAAAATAGTCAGGTGTCATGTCCTCACATGACGATCAATCATTTCTGGTATTTTGTTTTATTTATTGTGCTTTGTTCCTCCATGCACTGTTTCCCCTGTTTTGTGCACTTCCCTGCTGCTCTCTTTTTGGTTATGAAAGACATTTTACCTGCACTTTGCCTACCGTCTCTGCATCCTGAGGTCACGACCAACACAAAGAACATTAAACCGGGCTTCTTCTCACACTTCTATGTTACCACTCAAATCTTCTACTTACCCCACAGTCTTTGAGCATGATTGTGCTCTTTGTTTTCTGTGTTTTTACCTTCTCCCCAGTCTTTGCCTACCTTCTCTGCATCCTGGGGTCACAACGAACAAAACGCCACACAATAACATAACACCAGGCTATCACTGAGATCTTCCAATTGGCCCAAAGTCTTTCAGCATGGTTGTTGTTTCTTGTTTTTTATTTCTCCCCACTCTTTGCCTGCTGTCTCTGCATCCTGTGGTCACAACCAACAAGAACATAAAACCGGGCTACTTCTCACACTTCTATGTTATCACTTAGTTCTTCAACTTAATCCACAGTCTTTGAGCATGATTGTGCGCCTTGTTTTTTTGTGTGTTTTTTTTACCTTCCCCCCACTCTTTTCCTGCTGTCTCTGCATCCTGTGGTGACAACCAACAAGAACATAAAACCAGCCTACTTCTCACACTTCTATGTTATCACTTAGTTCTTCTGCTTAGCCCACAGTCTTTGAGCATGATTTTCCTCTTTGTTTTTGTTTCTTTCTTCCTTCTCCCCACTCTTTGCCTGCCGTCTCTGCATCCTGGGGTCACGACCAACAAAACGCCAAACAATAACATATCACCAGGCTTCTCCTCACACCTATGCTATCACTCAGATCTTCCAATTGGCCCACAGTCTTTCAGTGTGGTTGTTTTCCTTGTTTTTTTTTTTATTCCTCCCCACTCTTTGCCTGCTTTCTCTGCATCCTTGGGTCACGAGCAACACAAAGGCACACCAGAACATAAAACCGGGATTCTTTCCACACCTCCATGTTATCACTCAGATCTTCTAATTAGCCCACAGTCTTTGAGCATGATTGTGCGCCTCGTTTTTTTTGGTTTTTTTGTACCTTCTCCCCACTCTTTTCCTGCTGTGTCTGCATCCTGTGGTGACAACCAACAAGAACATAAAACCGGGCTACTTCTCACACTTCTATGTTATCACTTAGTTCTTCTACTTAGCCCACAGTCTTTGAGCACGATTATGCTCTTTGTTTGTTTTTTTACCTTCTCCCCACTCTTTGCCTGCCGTCTCTCCATCCCGGGGTCACAACCAACAAGAACATAAAACCGAGCTACTTCTCACACTTCTATGTTATCACTTAGTTCTTCTGCTTAGCCCACAGTCTTTGAGCATGATTTTCCTCTTTGTTTTTGTTTCTTTCTTCCTTCTCCCCACTCTTTGCCTGCCGTCTCTGCATCCTGGGGTCACGACCAACAAAACGCCAAACAATAACATATCACCAGGCTTCTCCTCACACCTATGCTATCACTCAGATCTTCCAATTGGCCCACAGTCTTTCAGTGTGGTTGTTTTCCTTGGTTTTTTTTTAATTCCTCCCCACTCTTTGCCTGCTTTCCCTGCATCCTTGGGTCACGAGCAACACAAAGGCACACCAGAACATAAAACCGGGATTCTTTCCACACCTCCATGTTATCACTCAGATCTTCTAATTAGCCCACAGTCTTTGAGCATGATTGTGCGCCTCGTTTTTTTTGTTTTTTTTGTACCTTCTCCCCACTCTTTTCCTGCTGTCTCTGCATCCTGTGGTGACAACCAACAAGAACATAAAACCGGGCTACTTCTCACACTTCTATGTTATCACTTAGTTCTTCTACTTAGCCCACAGTCTTTGAGCACGATTATGCTCTTTGTTTGTTTTTTTACCTTCTCCCCACTCTTTGCCTGCCGTCTCTGCATCCTTTGGTCACGACCAACAGGAACATAAAAGCGGGCTACTTCTCACACCTCTATTTTATTGCTCAGTTCTTCAACTTAGCCCACAGTCTCTGAGCATGATTGTGTGCTTTGTTTTTGTTTTTTGTTTTTTACCTTTTTCCGAGTTTTTGCCTGCCGTCTCTGCAGCCTGGGGTCACGACCAACAAGAACTTAAAACCAGGCTACTCGTCACACTTCTATGTTTTCACTCAGTTCTTATACTTAGCCCACCGTCTTTGAGCACGATTGTGCTCTTTGTTGTTTTTTGTTGTTTACCTTCTCCCCGCTCTTTGCCTGCCGTCTCTGCATCCTTTGGTCACGACCAACAGGAACATAAAAGCGGGCTACTTCTCACACCTCTATTTTATTGCTCAGTTGTTCAACTTACCCCACAGTCTCTGAGCACGATTGTGTGCTTTTTTTTTTTTTTTTTACCTTTTCCCTAGTTTTTGCCTGCCGTCTCTGCATCCTGGGGTCACGGCCAACAAAACGCCAAACAAGAACATATCACCAGGCTTCTCCTCACTCCTGTTATCACTCATATCTTCCAATTGGCCCACAGTTAGTACGCATTATTGATCTTCTTCTTCTTGTTTTTTTATTTTTTTACCTTCCCACTGACGTTTTCTCCCCACCCTTTGGCTCCGCTGGCCGGCAAGAAGGCACCAGCTCGCCTCATTCCCCCCAGCCCGGGAGCACTGCGATGGGGCTGAATCAGAGTAGAATGTAAAACACAGATGGCCATTGACTCACAAATGGGTTCATGGAAAATGAGTCTCCTGTGTCAAATCCCTCTGTGTTTACTGTGCAGCGCTGGTGTTTTGCTCTTAGTTCTCCGACACACACACACACACACACACACACACACACACACACACACACACACACACACACACACACACACACACACACACACACACACACACATACTGTTTATTATTTGGAATGGGGACCAAGTTTTTGATCATCACTTGTGGGGACCACCCTTTCTCCAGGTTGTGGAGGCATACAAAAAAATTAGGTAAAATGGCCACTGCCCAGTTAGCTCATACACGTCTTTAAATCTCTGGATTGATGAAGTAATGTGCTGATCATTCTTACTGGGGACCCTGGGGAAAAAAAGTTAATATGGTTCATGGGGACCAAATTTGAGTAATTTTGCATAATTCACACAAATTTGTACGTGACTACTGAGGACCATTTATAAAAAAAAATTAAAAAAAAGTTCAAATTAAATAAGATATGATCCTCAGAATACAGCACTATAGGAAGTTTCACCACTTAAATGTTAAAGCAAATCCTGCATCTTCTGTGACATTACTGAAAACTGCTATTTAGCAGTAATGAAGTTGTCTGCAACTCCACTTACCATATATAGAAGGATGCAAAATTCTGAATGTGAATCATACTTTAAGGTAATAATGTTTTATAATCATGCTGTATGAAAATGTCATCCTAAGGACCACTAAACCAGATTTAGTTTTTGGAAAAATATATTAGTTTTAACTAAGGATGGATACCATACAGAATCACAGTACCGTATTTTTCGGAGTATAAGCCGCACCTGCCGAAAATGCTTAATAAAGAAGGAAAATAACATTTATAAGTCACATTTTTTGGGGAAATGTATTTGATAAAACCCAACACCAAGAATAGACATTTGAAAGGCAATTTAAAATAAATAAATAATAGTGAACAACAGGCTGAACAAATAACCAACTGAGAACGTGCCTGGTATGTTAACGTAACATATTATGGTAAGAGTCATTCAAATAACTATAACATATAGAACATGCTATACGTTTACCAAACAATCTGTCACTCCTAATCGCTAAATCCCATGAAATCTTATACGTCTAGTCTCTTACGTGAATGAGCTAAATAATATTATTTGATATTTTACGGTAATGTGTTAATAATTTCACACATAAGTCGCTCCGGAGTATAAGTCGCACCCCCGGCCAAACTATGAAAAAAACTGCGACTTGTAGTCCGAAAAATACGGCACTATTAATGCCAGGATAACAAATGTTTCACTTTTCACTAAGGCATCTTCAGAATGGATCTGACTATCATTTAAAAAGGTTTCCCTTTAGGGCAGTGGGTCCCCAACCACCGGGCCGCGGCCCGGTACCGGTCCGTGGATCTATTGGTACCGGGCTGCACAAGAAATAAAAAAAAAAAAAAAAAATCAACATAAAAAACAAAAGATACACTTACAATTAGTGCACCAACCCAAAAAACCTCCCTCCCCCATTTACACTCATTCACACTCATTCACACAAAAGAGTTGTTTCTTTCTGTTATTAATATTCTGGTTCCTACATTATATATCAATATATATCAATACAGTCTGCAGGGATACAGTCCGTAAGCACGCAGATTGTATTTTTTTATGACAAAAAAAACCCAACAAAAAAAACATACACCCCCCAGTTACAAAAAGGTTGGGGACCACTGCTTTAGGGGACCTGTTTATTTGTCCCCATACCGTCAGAGGTCCCCCAAAAGGTAACTGTGTAAACAGAGCGATGTCCCCATTAAGTAAGCATTGCCAGAACACACACACACACACAAACATGCACACACACACAAGCACGCACACACACACACACGGACACACACAAGCACACACACACACACACTAGCACACACACACACATGCACACACACAAGCACACGCACACACATGCAAACACACAAGCACACACACACAGAAGAACACACACACACACAAGCACACACACACACACATGCACACACACACGCACACACACACACACACACACACACAAGCACACACACACACACAAGCACACACACACACACACACAAGCGCACACAAGCACACAAACACACAAGTACACACACAAGCACACACACACACACATGCACACACACAAACACACACAAGCACACACACACACACAAGCACACACACAGACATGCACACACACAAGCACACACACACGCACACACACACACACACACACACACAAGCACACAAACACACAAGCACACACACACATGCACACACACAAGCACACACACAAACACACACAAGCACACACAAGCACACACACACACAAGCACACACACAGACATGCACACACACGCGCACACACACAAAAGCACACACACACACAAGCACACGCATGCACACACACAAGCACACGCACACACACACGCACACAAACACACACACACACACAAGCGCACACAAACACACATGCACACACACAAGCACACACACACACATGTACACACACAAACACACACAAGCACACACAAGGACACACTCGCACACACAAGCACACACAAGCACACACACAGACATGCACACACACACACACACACGCACACACAGTGTGTCTTCTCCTTCTTGTCTTTTACGCCGTTCCAAACGCTTTCTCATGCGTCCGTCTCTCGTTTGTTGCCTCGGGCTCATAGTCGGGGTTAATTAACATTTAGTTGAGCTGTGTTTAATGGTTAATGCGGTTGCTCGCTCGGCCCCCCGCCCTCCCCCCCACCCCCATTCGATACATCCCCGCCGCCCGCCTCGTACCTCCCTGCAGATTCAGCAGCGATACAAGCTGCCAAGCAATCGCATTAAGTGCACTGCGGCCTCGCCTTCCCGCCTCCTCCGGTCGTCTGTCTCTTTGCCTTCCTGCTTGGAATACTGACTGTGTTTCCTTGTTGAATGGCCAACTGCAGAGAGCACCGGGTCTATTAGGTATTTAGGAGGAGTGGGGCTTTTATTGTGAAATTCTTCCATTTAAAACACACTTATTTGCTGAAATGGACATTTGGTTTTGTGTTATTGTTTGGGGCCGTTTAGCTCGGTTGGTAAAGCAATTTGAGGGTTCCAGGTTCGATCCCCGCTTCCAACATCCTAGTCTCTGCCGTTGTGTCCTTGGGCAAGACACGTTACCCACCTGCTCCCAGTGCCACCCACACGGGTTTAAATGTAACTTAGATATTGGGTTTCACTATGTAAAAGCGCTTTGAGTCACTAGAGGAAAGCGCTCTATAAATATGTTTTTATTCAGGCCTTTTTTTACTGTTTCTATCGATATTCCTTATTTTATTTCTATTGGTACCCCTTTATTGATGAGTTTATTTAACTGTTTTTATAGCATGTTATTCTATTTTTTTTTTTTAATGTTTTATCTTTTTTCAAACATGTCCCGTCTAGCCACCCAGGCAAAATCATATTCTTGATGTACAAAACCCAAAACCATTGAAGTTGGCACGTTGTGTAATTCGTAAATAAAAACAGAATACAATGATTTGCAAATCCTTCTCAACTTATATTCAATCAAATAGACTGCAAAGACAAGATATTTAATGTTCGAACTGAGAAACTAAATTTTTTTGGCAAATTATCATTACCGTATTTTCCGCATCATAAGGCGCCCTGGGTTAAAAGCCGCGCCTTCAATGAACGGCATATTTCAAAACTTTGTCCACCAATAAGCCGCCCCGTGTTGTAAGCCGCATCTAACTGCGCTAAAGGAATGTCAAAAAAACAGTCAGATAGGTCAGTCAAACTTTAATAATATATTAAAAACCAGCGTTCTAACAACTCTGTTCACTCCCAAAATGTACGCAAATGTGCAATCACAAACATACGTATATCAACATGGACAGAGCTGCGTGAAAAAAGCCACCCGGCCTCTTCGCGTAAACTTAAACTTACCTTAACCACTCGCTCATCTTTTCTTCATCCATCCCTTCGAGTTAGCTTTTATGATGACGCCGGCTGGAAAGGTCTCTTTTGGCAAGGTCTTCCTTTTGAATATCACCATGGGTGGAAGTTAGCATGGCAAGCTAGAACCACAGTGAAGGATGACTTCTCATTCCCTGTGGTGCGAATATTCACCGTACGTGCTCCCGTTCCACAGTGCGGTTCACAGGAATATCAGTTGCTGTGAAATACGGTAGTAATCCGTGTGCGGATGGAGAGATTGCGTCTTTTCATGAACCGGGTCCTTGTCGCTTAGTAGGAGCCATTTTGTGGTCTTTACAGATGTAAACAGGAAATGAAACGTACGGTGATATCCGCGCGTTTTTTCTTCTTCTTCCGGGGGCGGGTGGTTGCTTACAGTAGAAGAAGAAGCGCTTCCTGTTCTATGGGGGCGGGTGCTTACCTTGGCGGTTGCTTGCGTAGAAGAAGAAGCGCTTCCTGTTCTACCGGGAAAAAAGATGGCGGCTGTTTACCTAAGTTGCGAGATCGAAACTTTATGAAAATGAATCTTAATATTTATCCATATATAAAGCGCACCGGGTTAAAAGCCGCACTGTCAGCTTTTGAGTAAATTTGTGGTTTTTAGGTGCGGCTAATGGTGCGGAAAATACGGTAACTTAGAATTTAAAGGCAGCCACACATTGCAAAAAAGTTGGCAAAGGGGCATTTTTACCACTGTGTTACATGGCCTTTACTTTTAACAACACTCAGTAAATGTTTGGCAAATGAGGAGACCAATTTTTGAAGCTTTTCAGGTAGAATTATTTCCCACTCTTGCTTGATGTACAGCTTAAGTTGTTCAACAGTCTGGGGGTCTCCGTTGTGGTATTTTAGGCTTCATAATGCGCCACACATTTTCAATGGGAGACAGGTCTGGACTACAGGCAGGCCAGTCTAGTACCCGCACTCTTTTACTATGAAGCCACGCTGTTGTAACACGTGGCTTGGCATTGTCTTGCTGAAATAAGCAGGGGCGTCCATGATAACATTGCTTGGATGGCAACATATGTTGCTCCAAAACCTGTATGTACCTTTCAGCATTAATGGCGCCTTCACAGATGTGTAAGTTACCCATGTCTTGGGCACTAATACACCCCCATACCATCACAGATGCTGGCCTTTGAACTTTGCACCTATAACAATCCAGATGGTTCTTTTCCTCTTTGTTCCGATGGACACGACGTGCACAGTTTCCAAAAGCAATTTGAAATGTGGACTCGTCAGACCACAGAACACTTTTCCACTTTGCATCAGTCCATCTTAGATGAGTTCGGGCCCAGCGAAGCCGGCGGCGTTACTGGGTGTTGTTGATAAATGGCTTTCGCTTTGCATAGTAGAGTTTTAACTTGCACTTACAGATGTAGCGACCAACTGTAGTTACTGACAGTGGCTTTCTGAAGTGTTCCTGAGCCCATGTGATGATATCCTTTACACACTGATGTCATTTTTTGGTGCAGTACTGCCTGAGGGATTGAAGGTCCGTAATATCATCGCTTATGTGCAGTGATTTCTCCAGGTTTTCTGAACATTTTGATGATGTTACGAATCGTAGATGGTGAAATCTCTAAATTCCTTGCAATAGCTGGTTGAGAAATGTTGTTTTTAAACTGTTGGACAATTTGCTCACGCATTTGTTCACAAAGTGGTGACCCTCACCCCATCCTTGTTTGTGAATGACTGAGCATTTCATGGAAGCTGCTTTTATACCCAACCATGGCACCCACCTGTTCCCAATTAGCCTGTTCACCTGTGGGATGTTCCAAATAAGTGTTTGATGAGCATTCCTCAACTTTCTCAGTCTTTTTTGCCACTTGTGCCAGCTTTTTTGAAACATGTTGCAGGCATCAAATTCCAAATGAGCTAATATTTGCAAAAAATAACAGCTTTTTCCAGTTCGAACGTTAAGTATCTCATCTTTGCAGTCTATTCAAATGAATATAAGTTGAAAAGGATTTGCAAATCATTGTATTCTGTTTGTTATGATCCGCTGCCCGGATCATATTTTTTGTTTACGTTTTCAAGATACTTGTGTTTTTGGTTAGTTTTGGACTCCTTGAGTACCTGTTTTGTACACCTGAGTTTGTTGCCATGGCTGCTTATTATTTTCACCTGCCGCGTTTGTTCCCGACACGCACCTGTTTGTCATCACTGACATTATTATTTAAGCCTGTCCTCCCTGTCATTCGTTCTTGCTTCGTAGTTTGTTTTCATGCAACAGTTGACGACTTTTGTTCTGGCTCTGTACCTGTTAGCTTCCATGCTAAACTCCTTTTTTACCTTCTAGCTCCCATGCTAGCTCTTTTAGTTTTTGCCTTATGTGCTATGAGCACCCTTTTCTTTGTTCCAGTATAATTTATTCCGGTAAATAAATAATTTCTTTTACCTTCACGCTGTGTCCGAAGTCCGTTGCATCCTGGGAGAACGAAACCCCGCATCACCATGCGCCCCGGTCGTCACACTGTTTTTATTTACCATTTACACAGCGTGCCAACTTTACTGGTTTTGGGTTTTGTATTTAATGTAGCAGGAGGGGATAAAAAGAAGGAGAAAAAAGAAGACAGCGGGGGAAATTGCAGGGACAAGAGGGGAATAACACAGAGAGACAGCTGCAACACTTTGGGGCAGTCGTTGCTGGTTTTAAAATTGTGCCTCATAAATAAATAAACCTTTACTTTGACCTTAAAAATATATATTTTTGTAATATTATCAAATAATACACTAAGATTTTCCTTACAAATAATAGTTGCATTTCGTACTTTCGTACTAACCGACCTCTCAATACCATCCACCATGGCAGTACCAACTACCATCCATCCATCCATTTTCTACCGTTTGTCCCTTTTGGGGTCGCGGGTGGTCGCTGGAGCCTATCTCAGCTGCATTTGGGCGGTAGGCGGGGTACACCCTGGATACCAATACATACCAAAACACTCTCTGCGGCTATTTAGGGCCACAACCACTAAGAGGGCCCTGGGCTTTTGTAAATATTTAAAGAGAATTTACTTTCATTTAAATCTCAGTTATCTAAGAAGACAACATACAAGTTCAGGTTGAACACATTGTCCTGTCAGAGTTCAATAATAAGGTTGTTTGAATCCAAATAAAAAACACGGTTACACTATGGATGTAATGATATGAAAATGTCATTATATCCCGGTTATCGTCACCAAAATACCAAGTTGATATGATTAGTGCGGTATTGTCGAATGTGCTCAAAAAGTATGTTGACTTTTTTTGACCAACTAAAATAAATACACACACTGTTAGAAAACCCACTATTTTGCATGTTTTGTTTTTTTATGTTTTATTTGTTTTTAATGACTAAGCTTTAAATGTTTTAAATATTGGTTTGTATTCCAGCAGATTAAATGTATATGAAATGTGCATAACAATAGAAACGCATTATTATCATTTATTATGTCTTTGTGGTGTCCCACCGTATACAGCAGTCCTTGAACACACCGTTAAAACACATATTCTTCTGAGTGTTTATCGATCCCTCTGTTCTAAGAGAGCAAAGGTTTGTAGGTTCAATGTGCACAATTGAATAGCTTAGTTGCTCAGACAGCAATGTGTTTATATACGTTTATATCGGGGGAGGTTTTTTCTTATTGTGTGACGACGTAATGCCTCTTGTTTTCATGTTAGCATTTAAGCCCGTGAGCTGGTGCCAGTCAGTCTGTGAGTTATCAATCATTTCGGGGACGGCGTGGCAAGGTTGGAAGAGTGGCCGTGCCAGCAACCTGAGGGTTCCTGGTTCAATCCCCAGTTTCTACCAACCTAGTCACGTCCATTGTGTCCTTGAGCAGGACACTTCACCCTTGCTCCATATGGGTCGTGGTTAGTGCCTTGCATGGCAGCTCCCGCCATCAGTGTGTGAATGTGTGTGTGAATGGGTGAATGTGGAAATAGTAGGGGTGTATCGGTACTGTATTTGTATTGAACCGTTTTGGTACGGGGGTTTCGGTTCGGTTTCGGAGGTGTACCGAACGAGTTTCCACACGAACATATTAAGTAGCCGCTTCTGCTTCCTTCTGCCTCTGTCTCTGTCAGTACTCTACACAGCACCCAGCATTGTCCCACCCACACAACCATCTGATTGGTTACAAACAGAGCGGTAACAGCCAATCAGCAGTGCGTATTCAGAGCGCATGTAGTCAGTGCTTAGCAGGTAAGCATCAGGCAGCGGACTCTCCCCAAATTATAATAAACACCTCCCAGTCAACTACTAGTAACATCACTATGTGTGTGTGTGTGTGTGTGTGTGTGTGTGTGTTACGGACAGCAAAGCTCCGTCTGTCTGTTATTTCACTTGACCTTTTTCTGTGTTGATTGAGCTGTGTTGAAGCAGCAAAAAAGGACATTATGTTAAATGAGGAGTTTCTGTCTCTGATAGTTGATATAATAATGTAACTGCATCATGAAGCCTTAGAGATGCGCGGATAGGCAATTATTTCATCCGCAACCGCATCACAAAAGTCGTCAACCATCCGCCATCACCCGAACCAACATTTTATCAAAACCACACCCGCCCGCACCCGCCCGTTGTTATATATCTAATATAGACGATGCAAGGCATTAGTGAGGTTATAAAGCTTTTGCCTGTTAAAGAAAGGAGACTGATCCAATGCAGCAGAGACATTCAATGCTTGCCACGCATCTCTTGGCCACGCATTTGTGGCTAAGAGATATTAATGCGTGATAATATTATTTATCATTATTATAATATTTTTGTCATTTCCATTAAGAAAGTGTTGACTATTGTTGCCAATGCCCTCAGATCAGGAGTGCGTTCCTCACACTTTGTGTGCGCTGTTGCAGCAAGCAGAACGAGGCTTTTAAGAAGTTAAAAAAATGTTTTAGAAAGACTAGGCCTATATTTTCGTTAGGTAAAAAAAAAATTCAGAATTTATTTCAATGAATATTAACTTGTTAACGTTATAATGCTCAAATAGGGACGAGGGCGGGGTGCATTGATTGATCTGCAGCCATGACAAAATATCAGACAATCTCCATTGTCAACGACAGGCAGGAAAACAAAGATAAACACATAGCCTATGTTCTAGGCATAGGCATATGCTCATACGTTTTTAAGTTGAAATAAAAAAATAAATAAAAAATGTGCCTCATAAGCCTTAGGCTGTCAATCATGCGCACAAACTTAAATTATACAATAACATATGTATGTCATCTCTATTTAAACAAAAATAAATTAAATAAATAATAATAATAAATTACCTGCAACTTATTGGCCAAGGCAAATAGCTGAAGGGGGGAAATCAAACCCATCAGACTGCACTTTATCATCAAACTTGAATTATAATGAAAATAGACGGTCGCGACAAACAAAGCAGGCTAAATAGCCTTACATTGTCGCCAATCGGAGATGCGCTTCACTTGAAAGCCAGGCCAAATAATAATTCACACATAGTATATCTCGAATAGAAAAAAAACACAATAAACAACGCAATTGCCTTAATTCCTTTGCATTGTAGTGCGCCCAAACCACACGTAACCATCAAAATTATTTAGCTGACCGAACTCAATATAGGTTAGACATGGTCTTATTTGATATAGCCTATAGGTAACGTAGACTAATTCGTTTAACATATCCAACCGTATGTCTACTTACTTTTTTTTTTGTTAGCACTATGCAGGAATAAAATGGCATCTACAGTGCCAGGATTCATGCGAGAGCACCTGGCCTCTAAAATGCGCTGTGCTGCGCTGAAGGAGCGCTCACTTGAGCCACTTGTTGCTGGGACGCGGTGCCTGATGAACAATTGACTGTTTCAAAGAGTGCTGCTCGTTTTTCGTATGTGGGTAACAACATTTAATTATGTATATATATTTCCGAATTGGGGCAGCACGGTGGGAGAGGGGTTAGTGCATCTGCCTCACAATACGAAGGTCCTGAGTAGTCTTGGGTTCAATCCCAGGCTCGGGATCTTTCTGTGTGGAGTTTGCATGTTCTCCCCGTGACTGCGTGGGTTCCCTCCGGGTACTCCGGCTTCCTCCCACCTCCAAAGACATGCACCTGGGGATAGGTTGATTGGCAACACTAAATTGGCCCTAGTGTGTGGATGTGAGTGTGAATGTTGTCTGTCTATCTGTGTTGGCCCTGTGATGAGGTGGCGACTTGTCCAGGGTGTACACCGCCTTCCGCCCGATTGTAGCTGAGATAGGCTCCAGCGCCCCCCGCGACCCCAAAAGGGAATAAGCGGTAGAAAATGGATGGATGGATGGATTTCCGAATTGGTTCAACCGCCAACCGCCCGCATCTATTTAAAATCTATTTTTACCCGCCCGACCCGCGGTTTATCCGCGGACTTCGTGGTTGTGTCCGCAAACCGCGCATCTCTATTAAGCCTACATGAACTCCATGGTGTTCAGGGATGAATAGTCTCTCCTATTGCTATTGTACCATTTTTTTCAGCTATAGTTACATTAATCATGAGTAATGCAGCAGCCTAGTTTTGAATGGCAGGGTCCCTGCTATCACATGTTGATAAAAATATAACATTTACATAATAAAAATCAACTACAGGCTTCCCAAATGCTGTAATAAATCAAGCATGATGAGTTGACTTGAAACTGTTTAATGTTGCACTTTTTATATGTAGAAGAAAAGTTTTGTCATTTTATTTAATCTGTGCAACAAATTGAGGCAGTTTAATGTTGATTAACGTGGGCAGAATTATTATAGTGTTAAAAGGATAAAGCCATTGTTTACAAATTTGGTAAATAAATAACCAAAAAATTTATATTTTGTTCTTTTCTTACTGTACCGAAAATGAACCGAACCGTGACCTCTAAACCGAGGTACGTCCCGAACCGAAATTTTTGTGTACCGTTACACCTCTAGGAAATAGTGTCAAAGCACTTTGAGTACCTTGAAGGTAGAAAAGTGCTATACAAGTATAACCATTTATCATTTTATTTCAAACAGTAATACTACCAGTGGGGAATTTATCATTTTTTATCGTTACATCCCTAACTCTACCTAGACCCCCCTGCAAAAAATTGCAAAATGGTAAATTTTTTCTGGTAATTACTTTTGGGGGTAATAGCTGGGGGGATGAGAATCAGAGGAAAGTTACATTTTAATCAAAAGTGTTTACATTAAATTTTTTTTTTTCCTGGTCCTTAATTTAGATAGATCATACAAAATATCAATTATTATCGATAATGACCAACATAAAACACTTCAATCGGGATACAGTTTTCAGCCATATAAAGTGAATAAAGTGTAATCACACAAATGACATATGTTAAAAAAAAAAAATGCTCATGTGCAGTAAACAGCATGTTGCAAAATGCAAGCTTGTCGTTATTGTCACGGTTGTGCATGGTTGCTGGCGGCATGAACCCAAGATACAGAGGGAAGTAGGGAAAGAAAAGAAGGTATTTTAATTAAAATCCAAAGATACACCATTAACATTGGTCAACGAAACACTCACTATGTTTCCATGCACTAAATTAGTCTGATTCCTGAAATTACTCCTTTTTTTTTTGTATTTTCACTCCTAAGTGTGAAGTCCAAGTGTCCATGCACACTGTCTAATGCACAGGTGTCAAACTCAAGGCCCAGGGGCCAGATCTGGCGACGTCATATTGTCTGGCCTGCAAACACCTGGAAATGATATGTGTCAATAAAGTACCGTATTTTTCGGACTATAAGTCGCAGTTTTTTTCATAGTGCGACTTATATATGTTTTTTTCCTTTTTTATTATGCATTTTCGGCAGGTGCGACTTATACTTTGGTGCGACTTATACTCCGAAAAATACGGTACTTAATATTTTCTCACTAAATGTATTTTTTTAAATTTTTGACAGAAAAAAATATATGTACTGCTTGAAATTGCATACCTTTTAAACTTTAATAGTATCCAATATTGCAACAAATATTACAGAATATTATCATACTTTCCAAACATTTTTGTCCAAATAAAAATAAATCCAAATACTTTACTTTACAGCAAACTACCCATCAAATTAATGAAAATGACATTACATTTTACATTGTCCTTAACAGCATGTTTATTGTTAATTGAAAAAAACTACCAGTTTTTTGTGTTAAAATTCTGTTGACTGAGCTGCCAGTTTTTGACTGTAAAATCTAGGGTTGTTGTTTTTAACGGTGTATTACTATAAATGGAAAAATGGTACATTTGTTTTTATGGTAGAAAAACTGGCAGCGAAGAGCTTGTACTGTTTTTCCATTAATGTTGTAAAAACCAATGTAAATTTAACACAAAAATTCTGGTAACTAAGCTGCAAGCTTTTTCCGTAACCCCCCCCCCCCCCCCCCCTTCTCCAAAACAGTCTTACTGGTTTTTCCATTTACCGTAAAATGTTGTTAAAAAAAAAGGAAAAAAACACAATTTTACAATAAAACGTTTTTGACTGTAAAATTGACTGTCTACTTAAAACAATTGATATAATTAATAATGAAATCCAGAGGCAAATTCATACATTATTCGCTATTACAAGCGGCTCTCTGATGGCGGCCATAACTGTGATGTAGCCGTCAATGAAAACCAGTTTGACATTCCTGCTCTAATGCGACTATTGGTCATACGCCGTGTGCCTCCCATACACTGGGGGGCGCTTATCTCATTTTAGCGCAGACAATATAATTGCTTTTCCGGTTGACCTATGACATCACACTCGCCTCTGTGGATCCTTACAACTTGTTTTAACTGATGTCTACTGTAATGTTGGCACATATGACAAACATTTTCGGACAGAGGGAATCATGGAATCAAAACTTTTGGATGTTTCGCAGTTCAAGGCTCTGTGGATTGATGGAAGGAGTTTTAAATCCGAAGGAAAAAAACTTATCTTGCCTGTGGTGTGGAATACAGAATTATTGCTAATCAGTTTGAGGGGCACAAATACAGAGTGAAAAAGTTTGTCTACGCTTTATTATTCGCCTTCATTATACCTTCTTCAGTCTCTTTAATCACACTCGTATTTTGTTCGGGAGTCGGATAAGATGGCATTCTCAATTTCCTTAGCTACTTTCTTTAAAAAAAAAGCTCTGTTACTATTTTTCTACCGTCAATGCGCTTCAAAATGTTCTGTTCTTTTAATTTGAAAAGCAAATAAACAGTAGCCTCTTTATTACAATTGTAGCTGTTTTTATTGGCAGGTTATATCCCGCACGTTGAGACTGGCGCATGCACGATACAAAGGGTCCTTTCTGGCCACGCACACCCCCTTCAAGAGATATGTTTTCCAATCGCATTATTCAGGTGTGTCAGTCCGACTTTTCAAAAACCTAACACAATTGGATTAAGGTGTTTCCATGGGTTGTAGGAGGCTCATTTAGAGCCGAACTATTTGAGAAATCAGACTAATTTAGTGCATGGACACGTACTGATGGGACACTGGCTGATAAACCTGTCAAGCGATGCGTCGTGTCAGAGGACGAAGGTTGTAATGATTTTAAATGCAGAGGAATGAGAAAGCAAAAAAGGGTATTTAATGATTAAAAAAACAAAAAGCGAGAGCAACAGGGAAGTGCTCTGACTGGACAGACTATGAAAGAAACAAAACAAAATGCTGGAACACAGCAAAAACACTTACAAGAGATGTGGAGCAGACGGCGTCCACAAAGTACGTGCGTACCTGAGCTCAGCATGGAAATAATTGTCTATAGTGAATAGTGAATAATGTCCTGACCAACCAATGTGAAGCACACCTCCAAAGACATTCTCTGACTGCACAGACTATGAAGGAAACAAAACAACATGCTGGAACACAGCAAAAATACTTACAAGAGATGTGGAGCAGACGGCGTCCACAAAGTACATGCATACCTGAGCTCAGCATGGAAAGAATCGTCTATAGTGAATAGTGAATAATGTCCCGACCAACTTATGTGAAGCACACCTCCAAAGACATGCTCTGACGGGACAGTCTATGAAGGACACAAAACAAAATGCTGGAACACAGCAAAAACACTTAAAAGGATTATGGAGCAGACGGCGTCCACAAAGTACGTGCGTACCTGAGCTCAGCATGGAAAGAATCGTCTAGTGAATAGTGAATAATGTCCCGACCAACCAATGTGAAGCACACCTCCAAAGACATGCTCTGACTGGACAGACTATGAAGGAAGCAAAACAAAATGCTGGAACACAGCAAAAACGCTTACAAGGAATGTGGAGCAGACGGCGTCCACAAAGTACGTGCGTACTTGAGCCCAGCATGGAAAGAATCGTCTATAGTGAATAGTGAATAATGTCCCGACCAACCAATATGAAGTACACCTCCAAAGACATGCTCTGACTGGACAGACCGTGAAGGAAACAAAACAAAATGCTGGAACACAGCAAAAACGCTTAAAGAAATGTGGAGCTGACGGTGTCCACAAAGTACGTGCGTACCTGAGCTCAGCATGGAAAGAATTGTCTATAGTGAATAGTGAATAATGTCCTGACCAACCAATGTGAAGCACACCTCCAAAGACATTCTCTGACTGCACAGACTATGAAGGAAACAAAACAAAATGCTGGAACACAGCAAAAATACTTACAAGAGATGTGGAGCAGACGGCGTCCACAAAGTACATGCGTACCTGAGCTCAGCATGGAAAGAATCGTCTATAGTGAATAGTGAATAATGTCCCGACCAACTTATGTAAAGCACACCTCCAAAGACATGCTCTGACGGGACAGACTATGAAGGACACAAAACAAAATGCTGGAACACAGCAAAAACACTTAAAAGGATTATGGAGCAGACGGCGTCCACAAAGTACGTGCGTATCTGAGCTCAGCATGGAAAGAATCGTCTAGTGAATAATGTCCCGACCAACCAATGTGAAGCACACCTCCAAAGACATGCTCTGACTGGACAGACTATGAAGGAAGCAAAACAAAATGCTGGAACACAGCAAAAACGCTTACAAGGAATGTGGAGCAGACGGCGTCCACAAAGTACGTGCGTACTTGAGCCCAGCATGGAAAGAATCGTCTATAGTGAATAGTGAATAATGTCCCGACCAACCAATATGAAGTACACCTCCAAAGACATGCTCTGACTGGACAGACCGTGAAGGAAACAAAACAAAATGCTGGAACACAGCAAAAACGCTTAAAGGAATGTGGAGCTGACGGTGTCCACAAAGTACGTGCGTACCTGAGCTCAGCATGGAAAGAATCGTCTATAGTGAATAGTGAATAATGTCCCGACCAACCAATGTGAAGCACACCTCCAAAGACATGCTCTGACTGGACAGACTATGAATGAAACAAAACAACATGCTGGAACACAGCAAAAATACTTACAAGAGATGTGGAGCAGACGGCGTCCACAAAGTACATGCGTACCTGAGCTCAGCATGGAAAGAATCGTCTATAGTGAATAGTGAATAATGTCCCGACCAACTTATGTAAAGCACACCTCCAAAGACATGCTCTGACGGGACAGACTATGAAGGACACAAAACAAAATGCTGGAACACAGCAAAAACACTTAAAAGGATTATGGAGCAGACGGCGTCCACAAAGTACGTGCGTATCTGAGCTCAGCATGGAAAGAATCGTCTAGTGAATAATGTCCCGACCAACCAATGTGAAACACACCTCCAAAGACATGCTCTGACTGGACAGACTATGAAGGAAGCAAAACAAAATGCTGGAACACAGCAAAAACGCTTACAAGGAATGTGGAGCAGACGGCGTCCACAAAGTACGTGCGTACTTGAGCCCAGCATGGAAAGAATCGTCTATAGTGAATAGTGAATAATGTCCCGACCAACCAATATGAAGTACACCTCCAAAGACATGCTCTGACTGGACAGACCGTGAAGGAAACAAAACAAAATGCTGGAACACAGCAAAAACGCTTAAAGGAATGTGGAGCTGACGGTGTCCACAAAGTACGTGCGTACCTGAGCTCAGCATGGAAAGAATCGTCTATAGTGAATAGTGAATAATGTCCCGACCAACCAATGTGAAGCACACCTCCAAAGACATGCTCTGACTGGACAGACCGTGAAGGAAGCAAAACAAAATGCTGGAACACAGCAAAAACGCTTACAAGGAATGTGGAGCAGACGGCGTCCACAAAGTATGTGCGTACCTGAGCTCAGCATGGAAATAATCGTCTATAGTGAATAGTGAATAATGTCCCGACCAACCAATGTGAAGCACACCTCCAAAGACATGCTCTGACTGGACAGACTATGAATGAAACAAAACAAAATGCTGGAACACAGCAAAAACACTTATAAGGAATATGGAGCAGACGGCGTCCACAAAGTACGTGCGTACCTGAGCTCAGCATGGAAAGAATCGTCTATAGTGAATAGTGAATAATGTCCCGACCAACCAATGTGAAGCACACCTCCATAGACATGCTCTGACTGGACAGACCGTGAAGGAAACAAAACAAAATGCTGGAACACAGCAAAAACGCTTAAAGGAATGTGGAGCTGACGGTGTCCACAAAGTACGTGCGTACCTGAGCTCAGCATGGAAATAATCGTCTATAGTGAATAGTGAATAATGTCCCGACCAACCAGTGGTATCGCAAGCTCAACTTCAATAGTGCTAATTACAAACAGAAAACAGGTGAGGGGGAAAGCACTCGAAGGCAGGCGTAAAGCTGATGCAGGAAATGGAAAAAACACAAAATAAGAGCGCAAGACAGGAACTAAAACTACACCCAGAACATTATCAATAAACTCAAAACAAGGCACGGTGTGGTATGACAAGCCGTGACAAAACCCTCCTGATTATTGATTAGAGACAGGTGAGCCACCTAACCCCTAATCAAGAGCAGGTGAGCAGAACCAATTTTCAAGCCAGAGTTTCAGACAAAGAACCAATGTCGCGTGGAAGGGGACACCGACAGTTAAACCCTCCTGATTAGATTAGTGATTAGGTGACTGACCTGTCCCTAAAGTGGGTGAGGAGAAGAGGCGGTCAAGCCACAGTTAAAGTGGCAAAAAAAGAGGGATGACAGGAAGTGGTATGAAAAATAAGAGCGCTGAATGGGAAATATTGGAAAAAACAGAGCAACATAAAACTCAATGTTGACTATCAGTGTCTTAAACTGAAGTAAGCAACCACAAAGCTCACAGTGTAAAGTATTAATATGTTGCCTGACGTCAGATCTAGCAATACCTATAAACCACCATTAGGTGACAGTATTGCTCTGCAAACACATTCCAGTTCGTGCATGCGAGGCATCATTTCCACCTATTTCTGATTCTGTAGTTCTATGTCAAGTCCGAGTGGGAAGGAGCAGCATAGGTTGGCCGTAGAATCAGAGGTGAGACCGAGTTCCTTACGGGAAAGATGGGCGGTGAAAATAAGGGTCTGGGGAGTGAGGGAGCGCTGACAGAGAGACCCAGAAGGCAAAAAGAAGCAGCAGTGCCAGCGAGTCTACACCCTGGTTGGAGAAGAGAGGAATAGATTACCGTTGTTGTGCCACCCAGCAGCCGGAGGGCAAGTGGAAGGTGTGTTTGTGAAATCTTAACCACTCCTCGCTTGTTTGGGATCGTAGCGGCTGCTCAATCAGAATCTAAAATGTTGCCAGCACTTTCAACACGCCAATCCGTGCACATTACTACCTCCAACGTGGTTCCCTCTAAATTATAAACCCCATAAAAGTCATTACCAAGAGGAATGAAAAAGCAAACTTTTGAGTGTTCCCTTTGTGAAACAGGTTGTGTGAAGAAACGCAACCTGGTGGAGTATTTCTCATGCAGAGATGGCTACCGTAGTTTTCTGACCATAAGGCGCATTAAAGGGGTCATATTATTATGATTTTTTTCTCAATTTAAAACTCTTCCTTGTGGTCTACATAACATGGAATGGTGGTTCTTTGGTAAAAGTGTTGCATAGATTATGTTTTACAGATCACTTTCAAGTAGCTTTCTGAGCGTCTCTTCAAGATGCGTCATTTTGTGGGCGGTCTTATTTACGTGGCTCACCTTCGGCAGCGTCTTCTCCCCGTCATCTTTGTTGTAGCGGTGTAGCGTGCAAGGACGGGAGTGGAAGAAGTGTCAAAAGATGGAGCTTACTGTTTTAATGACATTCAGACTTTACTTCAATCAATAACGGAGCAGCGTCTTCTCATCCCTGGCTCAATAATGCAACATCAACGTCCGACCGGAACTCTCTGATAACTAAAGTTCCTTGGGTGAATTATATAAACTCAACACAGTTTTTAGCGCTTTGATAGCTAGTCTACGGACAGATATAAGTAAGAACTTTACACTACTTTATATTAGAAATGGCAACAGTGGAAGATGAATGCCACATAAGAAGAAGATAGAGAAAAAGAATAAACTTATCGACTATGTCGTTGCTACGGACTACGAAGGCGGAAGCGCGCACATTTTCAGGACTTATGCAGATCCCAAATACACATCAGCAGGTACTAGAAGGTAAGAAAAGTTGGTTTTGCATAATACTGCAAAACAAAACGCCAGGTAATATGTCTGCTAATAGGTGCCATTTTGCGGTCCTTATACACACACCATAATAATACTGGTATGTTTAATGCGCCGACAATTCATCAAGCGGTGCGGCTTCATAGCTTACCAAAGTCATACTAAAGCATTTCTACAGATTTTTGAGTGCCGTGTGTAATGTTTTATATTCTCGATGGAACATTTAAAGTTTTGATGTCATTTATTGGCGTATCTCTTATGTGTGACTGCCAACTTCTGGTCACACTTATTACACCATGTACCAAAAAAAATAGCTTCGAGGTCGGTAAGCACAACCAGAATTATGCCGTACATAAGGCGCACCGGGTTATAAGGCGCACTGTCGATTTTTGAGAAAATGAAAGGATTTTCTGCGCGCCTTATAGTCCGAAAAATACGGTGTATACAAGAGAACAAGGTTTTTTTATTGATAACCAAAGTTCTAATGGAGCTAAATTTGTGTCTGGAGTTCCTGGTGGCACAGAGGTTAGTGCATGTGCCTCACAATGCGAAGGTCCTGAGTAGTCCTGAGTTCAATCCCGGGCTCGGGATCTTTCTGTGTGAAGTTTGCATGTTCTCCCTGTGACTGCGGGGGTTCCCTCCGGGTACTCCGGCTTCCTCCCACCTCCAAAGACATGCACCTGGGGATAGGTTGATTGGCAACACTAAATGGTCCCTAGTGTGTAAATGTGAGTGTGAATGTTGTCTATCTGTGTTGGCCCTGTGATGACAGGGTGTACCCCGCCTTCCGCCCGAATGCAGCTGAGATAGGCTCCAGCACCTCCACGAACCCGAGAGGGACAAGCGGTAGAAAATGGATGGATGGATCTATTCTATGTATATGTACATTTGCTCAGAGAGCTTTTACAAGCTCACACACATGAACATTTAGAGGAAACATTGCTTCCACTTAAGTTTAAGCATATATAAACAATTCATATGCTAAAAAAGATCAGTCCATTAAATTATTGTGTGTACATGTGTTTTTTCTTCTTCTTCTCCAGATTTTGGCGCGCTCTACTTTCCACATGTTCAATCCGATTCAAACCGTTCCAACTTCAAACTGTTCAGCCTATTCGGGAATCGCGGGCTTTCCCTTTACATATTCCAAAAATTCCCAGACTTCCCAGGATTCCAGGTTTTCCGAGACATTTTTCCCATTCAAAATGAATTGGCCATTTTTCAAACTTCCACCATTTCCACATGTTTCAACAGATTCAAACCATTCCACCTTCAACATATTCCACTTATCTTGGACATTCAAACTATATAATTTTTCCAAGTTCAAAAAAATTCCAGGAATTCCCAGAATTACCGTTTTTTTTTTAATCCCGTTTTTCACCTTTTTTTTCTTTGTCGACTACCCCTTCCAGATTTTTCCACCCATTTCAACCGTTCCACCGTCAAAACATTTCTCTTAATCAGGACAAAAAACTAAGTTGTTTTTTGAACTGTAAAAATGTCCCCGTTTTCCTGAAATTCCAGTAACTCCGTAATTCCATTTCTCAATCAAAAATGTTACTTCTTCAACATTTCTCGACCGATTTGGAAAAATTCCAACACCAACCATTTAAATTCCCGCTTTTCCCGAAATTCCCATGAAATTCCCATGAAATTCCCATTGAAATTAATGGAACATTTTTCAAAGTTCCACAACTCCTACATTTTTTTTATCCAATTCAAACCGTTCCAACTTCAAAATGTTCAGCCTGTTCAGGAATTGTGTGCTCCCTTTCAACCATAATTTAAAAAAAAGTCCCGGATTTCTACATATTTACCAATAGTTTTCCATATGTTTCTGATAAACTTACTCAACAAGACACTGAGGCGACTTTAATCCAGGAACTCCGTAATTCTATTTCTCAATCAAAAATGTTACTTCTTCAACATTTCTCGACCGATTTGGAAAAATTCTAACACCAACCATTTAAATTCTCGCTTTTCCTGAAATTCCCAAATTCCCATGAAATTCCCATTGAAATTAATGGGACATTTTTCAAATTTCCACAACTCCTACATTTTTTCTTATCCGATTCAAACCGTTCCAACTTCAAAATGTTCAGCCTTTTCAGGAATTGTGTGCTCCCTTTCAACAATAATTAAAAAAAAAAATCCCGGATTTCTACATATTTACCAATGGTTTTCCATATGTTTCTGTTAAACTTACTCAACAAGAGACTAAGGCGACTTTAATCTACCATAATGTAAAACACCTACTAACCATAGTACGCTTAAATAGAGAGGACCATTTTCCCTGTGTGTGTGCAGAGAAATAAATACACAGAACGTAGCCGCTGTAAGTTTATTATTTAGTTCTATTATTTGTAAATATTTTTTGAGTTCTCATCATTTGTTGCATTGAACATTTTTAATCATCAATGTTGATGGATGAATCCACATTAAAGCAGTCATTCTCGCAGCCTTACAAATATTGTGAACTAAACACGTCTAAGCATGTCTTTGAAAGCAGTTTGAGCCCAACCCAACATGTTTTACCTCAAAACCACTCGTACCGTAATAACACTTTGACATTTTACACTGCAACCTATTTCGATGTGTGATACAAAATACCCCTCAGGCCATACACATACTGTGTGGGCGACAATAGTCACATTCAAGAATGGTTGCAAACACATTCAATATTGCTGCGGAATTGTTCAGCATATCTCAAGACCAAGGCTATGCTCCTTAGAAAGTAGTAATGTCCTTGCTCCATTGACAGTTACTTGGAAATATGAACTGAAATAATTGTAGGAATTGAGATGTGCAGTCAGCCAGCATATATATTTTTTTACTTCTCCATATTAGGGTTGTCCGGTATACCGGTACTCGTATAGTACCGCGATAATAATTAATCATATTCGGTACTATACTGCCTCTAAAAAGTACCAGCCCCCATGCCATGGGGTTGATCTCCACCTGACATCCACTGTAATGATACCAAGTACAGGAGCGTATCTAGTCGATACTACTATGATTAGATCTATATTTCTTTAGCATCACAAAACCTTTTTTCGTTAACTCAGGAAATATGTCCCTGGACACATGAGGACTTTGAATATGACCAATGTATGATCCTGTAACTACTTGGTATCGGATCGATACCCAAATTTGTCGTATCATCCAAAACTAATGTAAAGTATCAAACAACGAATAAGTGATTATTACATTTTAACAGAAGTGTAGATAGAACATGTTTTAAAGAGAAAGTAAGCATATATTAACAGTAAATGAACAAGTAGATTAATAATTCATTTTCTACCACTTGTCCTTAATAATATTGACAAAATAATAGAATGGACACAATATGTTACTGCATATGCCAGCAGCTAAATTAGGAGCCTTTGTTTGCTTACTTACTAATAAAATAATAAAGTTGTCTCGTATGTTCATTATTCTATTTAAGGACGACATTGCAATAAGAAACATATGTTTAATGTACCATAACATTTTTTGTTGTTGTTAAAATATAGCCAATAATGCCAATTTTTGCGGTGCCCTTTATTTAGAAAAGTATCTAAATACATTTTGGTACTGGTACCAAAATATTGGTATCGGTACAAACCTACTCCGTATCACAAATTGCTTTAGAAAATGGATTTATATATATTTATTAGGACTGTCAAATGATATAAATATTTAATCGCAACTAATCGCATTGTCAATAGTTACCACATAATTAATCCCTACTAATCACAGATACTTAAAAAAAAAAATCTAAATAAGTGTGCCTTAGTGTAGTACAAATAGTATTAAAGGGGCCTTATCCTGATTTTTTTTTCCTATTTTTTAGAACACTTCATTTTGATCTTCATAACATATAATGATGGTTAACATCTTTTTTAAAACTTTGCATAGATTTTTGCTTTTTCTGGCTTCTTCTGTTTTGAGAGGCGGAGTTGCTAGATGCAAATACTTGTCGTCCTGAAACTATTCCTCTTCCACAGTAGTTTTAACATATATAAACAATGTCATGATCCGTGGTCCGGATCATGTTTTGTTATGTTCTGTTAGTTTTGGACTCCCTTAGTTCCTGTTTTTGTGCACACTTGTTTGTTACCATGGTTACTTATTATTTCCTCCTGTCTCTGATTGGTGTTCGGGACGCTCACCTGCTTCCCGAGCACTAATCAGAGGCATTATTTAAGCCTGCCTTTTTCGGTCAGTCGGCCTGGCGTCATTGTTTGCTACATGCCTTGGCTACGTAAGATTTGTTTGCTTCATGCCATAGTTTCGTGAGTATTCCTTGTCCATAGTCTATGCTAAGTGTTAGCTTTAGCTTCGAGTGCAATCAGGCACGTTGTTCGGTCGGCTCGTTTTCTGTTTTTTTGTACTCTGATTTCTTGAGGAATAAATCATGTTCCTACCTGCACGCCTTGTCCGGAGTACCGGGTAGTCTGTCTGCATTCCGGGAGAACGAACCCCGCAGTAAGCTGCGAAAACCCCGTCGTGACAAACAATTCATATGTTAAAAAGATCAGTCCATCAAATTATTATTATTATTATTGATTGTGGAAATACAACATGTCACCAAATAGGATTGACATTAAAAAGTATACAATGATAATGTCTACAAATAATAATATTGCTAATGATAGAATGTGTGCGTAGTTTTGCACTGCAAAGCAAAAAACAATCAGGGCTAATGTGTAACATTCTCAGATTTTCCCAATGAAGCAACCCACCTGCAGTTGATTTAGTGTTACCCGTGCCAGGAAAAAAAGTATATTTTTAGATAGCCTGTATTTTGTTTGTACTGTTCAGTTTCTAAAGAGTACAATACCTTACAACAAAGCATTTGTTTTCGAATGTGTGTACTTCTTTAATAGCTTAGTGTTCCGAATTCAGTCAGTTTATTCTGAAGTGGGGTAATGGAGTTGACCACCCTTGATGTAATGGATCGTAACGACACAGGAAAGCTATTAATGTCTCGTACTCTCTTCAATTTGAGATTTTGAGGCCAATATTTGGACTTACTGGCTCTTTGTTGTTATTTTCTAACAGAATATTGGGTTAGTTTATTATTCATTCTTGATCAGTAAGCAGTTGAGAATGTCACCATTAAATGTATAATTTATTATTAGCAACACCAAGAAAGTTATGTTTGTGTGCAGATTTAATTTGGAATCGCTGATAGTACTGTACCGTACGCCCTAAAAAAATCACTTTTGAGTAGACTAAAATATTTATTTTTGTATATTTTGTCAGCAAAAAGTTGAACAAACAAGAAGCACCACCAATACACTGCAACAACTGAAATCTAAGTAAGATTAAATATCTCAAATAAGGGTGATATTTGCTTATTTTCTGTCTGATAAGATAATGTACTTGTTTTTCTTGTTTTAAGTGTTTTGGTCCTAAATGATCTCTGTAAGATATTACAGCTCGTTGCTGAGATTTTATGACCTATATTGAGTAAAACATGCTTGAAACTAGAATATCAACTGTTGCAAAGCTGTGTCATCAACACTCACAAGTATAAAACTACTTTTTTAAAGTAATAATTTCTTACTTCAAGCATGAAAAAAATAATTTTGATGCCGAGCGCATATCATTATGTGAAGATAATGGCACTAGCATTTACTTAATTTAAGAATACTTTCAACATATTGAGCCAAAAGGTCTCTTTTTTTTCTACCAAGAAAAGTGCACTTGTTATTAAAGAGAATGTACTTATTTTAAGGTATTTTTGGGTTCATTGAGGTTCGCTAATTTTACTTGTTTTGGAAAGTCTTGACAAGCCGAATTTTCTTGTTCTATTGGCAGATAATTTTGCTTAGTTCAAATAAAATACCCCTAATTTTTGTATTTTTTTTTCTTGTTTTTGAACTCTGACTTTTTGCAGTGTACATGATGTTGTCTAATGTCAAATGTTTAAATCTGTTCATTTCTGACAGCCGGGATATGTCAAACTGTCCAAACCAGTGGCGCTGTGGACCCAACAGGATGTGTGCAAATGGCTGAAGAAACACTGTCCGAATCAGCATCAGATCTACAGCGACTCCTTCAAACAACACGATATCACAGGTACCCCAAAACATGTGCACAGACCAAAGTTCAGACAAAAGGAAATAGAAATATGTTTTATTATTTATAATGATTAGGGCTGCAGCTACTGTTACTCGAGTCGTCCACAAACTCAGATCTGGCCCTCCACGTCATTTTATATGGCCCGCAAAAGCCTGGAAATAATATGTGTCAATAAAATATATTATATTTTCTTTCTTTACTTTCTTATTTTCTCACTAAAGGTATTAGGTTTTTGTTCTAGTTTGTGTCCAATAGTGTCCAATATTGCCACAAATATTATATTATCTAACTTTTTTGGTCAAAATCCAAATAAATACTTAAATATCTGCTTAACTTATGATTTCGAAGCAAGTTATCCATCACATTGGACACTATAAAAACAGCTAATAGATTTTACTGTAAAATTTAAGGAGTTTTTTTTTTTTACAGCATATTAGTGTAAGTTGGAAAAAAACGACCAATGTTTGTTTTTTTACAGTAAAATTATGTTTTTTTTTACTATAAATTCTATGGTTGATGATTTTATGGTACCACATTTTACTATGGTAAAAAAACTGGCAGCTGAGTTGCCTCAATAAAATTAAACAGCGGTACTGTATTTCTATTTATATGTTGTAAAAATAATAATAACAATTAAAGAAACGACCATATATTTTACAGTAAAAGTCTGGCAACTAAGCTGCCATTTTTTTTCTGTAAAAAACAGTGGTAAAATCCACATATTTGTTTTACTCTTTATGTACATTTTTTTTTAAAGATTTAAATTCATAGGCAAATTCATTAATTATTTACTGGCCCTCTAATGGCAGCCATGACTGCGGTGTGGCCCTCACAGACCTAAGTTCAGACAAAATGACGAAGCCTATATAAATATGTTTTATTATTTATAATGTTTAGGGCTGCAGCTATTGATTAGTCGAGTAGTCCACAGGTGTCAAAGTCAAGGCCCGCGGGCCAGATCTGGCCCTCCACGTCATTTTATATGGCCCGCAAAAGCCTGGAAATAATATATGTTAATAAAATACCTTATATTTTCTTTCTTTACTTTCTTATTTTCTTACTAAATGTATTATGGTTATTTTTCTAGTTTGACAGGGAACAAAAAAATAGTGTCCAATATTGCAACGAATATTATATTATCTAAAATGTTTGGTCAAAATCCAAATAAATACTTAAATATCTGCTTAACTTATGATTTTGACGCAAGTTATCCATCAAATTGTACACTATAGAAATGGCCGAAAAATTTTAATGTAAAATTTAGGGAGGTTTTTTCTTACAGCAGTGTAAGTTGAAAAAAACCGACCAATGTTTGGTTTTTTTACAGTAAAATTCTGTCGACTCTGCTGTCAGTTTTTTTTTTTTTTTTACTATAAAATCTACAGTTGATGATTTTATGGTACCACATTTTATTATGGTAAAAAACTGGCAGCTGAGTTGCCAAATTAAAATTAAACAACGCTACTGTGTTTCTGTTTTCAGTAATATTTTGTAAAAATAATAATAATAAAAAAACCCACCATATATTTTACAGTAAAAGTCTGGCAACTAAACTGCCAGTTTTTTTCTGTAAAAACAGTGGTGAAATCCACAGATTTTTTTTTTACTCTTTACGTAAAAAAAAAAAAATTAAATATTAAAATTCAAAGCCAAATTAATTAATTATTTACTGTTACAAGCGGCCCTCTAATGGCAGCCTTGACTGCGGTGTGGCCCTCACTGACAAAAGTTCAGACAAAATGACGAAGCATATAGAAATATGTTTTATTATTTATAATGTTTAGGGCTGCAGCTATTGATTAGTCGAGTAGTCCACAGGTGTCAAAGTCAAGGCCCACGGGCCAGATCTGGCCCTCCACGTCATTTTATATGGCCCGCAAAAGCCTGGAAATAATATGTGTCAATAAAATACCTTATATTTTCTTTCTTTACTTTCTTATTTTCTTACTAAAGGTATTAGGTGTTTTTTTCTAATTTGACAGGGGAAAAAAATAATGTCCAATATTGCAACAAATATTATATTATCTAGTTTTTTTGGTCAAAATCCAAAACAATACTTAAATATCTGCTTAACTTATGATTTCTAAGCAAGTTATCCATCACATTGTACACTATAAAAATGACCAATAGATTTTACTTTAAAATTAAGGGAGGTTTGTTTTTACAGCATATTAGTGTAAGTTGAACAAAAACGACCAATGTTAGTTTTTTTACTGTAAAATTCTGTCGACTGAGCTGTCAGTTTTTGGGGGTGTTTTACTGTAAGGTCTACGGTCGAGGATTTTATGGTACCACATTTTATTATGGTAAAAAACTGGCAGCTGAGTTGCCAAAATAAAATTAAACAGCAGTACTGTATTTCTATTTATATGTTGTAAAAAATAATAATAATTAAAAATACACCATATATTTTACAGTAAAAGTCTGGCAACTAAGCTGCCAGTTTTTTTCTGTAAAATCCAGATTTGTTTTACTCTTTACGTTAAAAAAATTTAAAATATTTAATTTCATAGGCAAATTCATTAATTATTTACTGTTACAAGCGGCCCTCTAATGGCAGCCATGACTGCGGTGTGGCCCTCACTGACCAAAGTTCAGACAAAATGACGAAGCATATAGAAATATGTTTTATTACTTATAATGTTTAGGGCTGCAGCTGTTGATTAGTCGAGTAGTCCACAGGTGTCATCTGGCCCTCCACGTCATTTTATATGGCCCGCAAAAGCCTGGAAATAATATGTGTCCATAAAATACTTTATATTTTCTTTCTTTACTTTCTTATTTTCTTACTATAGGTATTATGGTTATTTTTCTAGTTTGACAGGGAACAAAAAACAGTGTCCAATAATGCAACAAATATTATATTATCTAGCTTTTTTGGTCAAAATCCAAAACAATACTTAAATATCTGCTTAACTTATGATTTCTAAGCAAGTTATCCATCACATTGTACACTATAAAAATGACCAATAGATTTTACTGTAAAATTAAGGGAGGTTTGTTTTTAGAGCATAGTAGTGTAAGTTGAACAAAAACGACCAATGTTAGTTTTTTTACTGTAAAATTCTGTCGACTGAGCTGTCAGTTTTTTGGGGGTGTTTTACTGTAAAATCCACGGTCGAGGATTTTATGGTACCACATTTTATTATGGTAAAAACTGGCACCAGAATTGCCAAATTAAAATTAAATAGCGCTACTGTATTTCTATTTTCAGTAATATGTTGTAAAAATAATAATAATTAAAAAAACACCATATATTTTACAGTAAAGTCTGGCAACTAAACTGCCAGTGTTTTTTCTGTAAAAAACAGTGGTAAAATCCACAGATATTTTTTACTCTTTACAAACCCCGTTCCCATGTGAGTTGGGAAATTGTGTTAGATGTAAATATAAACAGAATACAATGATTTGCAAATCCTTTTCAACACATATTCCATTGAATGCACTACAAAGACAAGATATTTGATGTTCAAACTCATAAACTTTATTTTTTTTTTGCAAATAATAATTAACTTAGAATATCATGGCTGCAACACGTGCCAAAGTAGTTGGGAAAGGGCATGTTCACCACTGTGTTACATGGCCTTTCCTTTTAACAAACTCAGTAAATGTTTGGGAACTGAGGAGACACATTTTTAAGCTTCTCAGGTGGAATTCTTTCCCATTCTTGCTTGATGTACAGCTTAAGTTGTTCAACAGTCCGGGGGTCTCCGTTGTGGTATTTTAGGCTTCATAATGCACCACACATTTTCAATGGGAGACAGGTCTGGACTACAGGCAGGCCAGTCTAGTACCCCCACTCTTTTACTATGAAGCCATGTTGATGTAACACGTGGCTTGGCATTGTCTTGCTGAAATAAGCAGGGGCGTCCATGGTAAAGTTGCTTGGATGGCAACATATGTTGCTCCAAAACCTGTATGTACCTTTCAGCTTTAATGGCGCCTTCACAGATGTGTAAGTTACCCATGTCTTGGGCACTAATACACCCCCATACCATCATAGATGCTGGCTTTTCAACTTTGCGCCTATAACAATCCAGATGGTTCTTTTCCTCTTTGGTCCAGAGGAGACAACGTCCACAGTTTCCAAAAACAATTTGAAATGTGGACTCGTCAGACCACAGAACACTTTTCCACTTTGTATCAGTCCATCTTAGATGAGCTCAGGCCCAGCAAAGTCGACGGCGTTTCTGGGTGTTGTTGATAAACGGTTTTCGCCTTGCATAGGAGAGTTCTAACTTGCACTTACAGATATAGCGACCAACTGTAGTTACTGACAGTGGGTTTCTGAAGTGTTCCTGAGCCCATGTGGTGATATCCTTTACACACTGATGTCGCTTGTTGATGCAGTACAGCCTGAGGGATCAAAGGTCACGGGCTTAGCTGCTTACGTGCAGTGATTTCTCCAGATTCTCTGAACCCTTTGATGATATTACGGACCGTAGATGGTGAAATCCCTAAATTCCTTGCAATAGCTGGTTGAGAAAGGTTTTTCTTAAACTGTTCAACAATTTGCTCAGGCATTTGTTGACAAAGTGGTGACCCTCGCCCCATCCTTGTTTGTGAATGACTGAGCATTTCATGGAATCTACTTTTATACCCAATCATGGCACCCACCTGTTCCCAATTTGCCTGCACACCTGTGGGATGTTCCAAATAGGTGTTTGATGAGCATTTCTCAACTTTATCAGTATTTATTGCCACCTTTCCCAACTTCTTTGTCACGTATTGCTGGCATCAAATTCTAAAAAAAATGTTTATCAGTTTGAACATCAAATATGTTGTCTTTGTAGCATATTCAACTGAATATGGGTTGGAAAGGATTTGCAAATCATTGTATTCCGTTTATATTTGCATCTAACACAATTTCCCAACTCATATGAAAACGGGGTTTGTACATTAAAAAAAAAGTAAAATATTTAAATTCATAGACAAATTCATTAATTATTTACTGTTACAAGCAGCCGTCTAATGGCAGCCATGACTGTGGTGTGGCTGATTGATTGATTTAAACTTTTATGAGTAGATTGCACAGTACAGTACATATTCCATACAATTGACCACTAAATGGTAACACCCGAATACGTTTTTCAACTTGTTTAAGTCAGGGTCCATGTAAATCATTTCATGGCTCTCAATGAAAACAAGTTTAACATCCCTGGAGTAGTCTATTGAGTGCTTTGATGGATTAATTGAGTAATCGGATAAAACACACTTTATGGCCTCAATGTGTGTTATAGGGAAAATAGGTAATAAACATCAAGTTTTATGCTTTACCTAACCTTCATTTTTTTGGCAGAGAAATGCCCATCATCACCACTGAAATTGCACTTTGAACATGTGTGCATTAATTAAAAAAAAGGATCACGCCACCGCTCTCATGTGCCCCCTATTGCATTGGCTGTGCGGATACTATATTTGTGTATGTGAAGTTCTGGATTTGATACATTTTTATTAGTTACACTCATTAAAAGGTTAATCGAAGCAACATAATATCAATCAAAGTGTCCTTCTAATCAAATCAATGCAATCATTGCGGCCTTCAGCATAATGCGGCGTTAATAAGGCAGTGGACATTAAACTGAGCTTGTAACAACACATTGTGTAATAAGTATTTATGTAATAAGTGTTCACATCATGATGTAATAATGCCACATTTTGTAATAATCTACTGCATTTTGTAAATCAATCCTTAGAGGAATTTTGTAATACACTTTGACACTTTTTTGTAGTGGGGAACTTGCTACATATTGCAAAAGTTATCACACAATGCAGGTGCTGCACTTTCTTGGAACAAAATGTAAGCGTTTTTGAAAAATGAACCACAACATTGAACAAATTATTTATTTTGTTTCATATTTGTATTAGTTTTTTTGTTTTGTTCTTGGTATCATGTATACCAGGCCTGAGCAATTATTTTGACTCGGGGGGCCAAATTTAGAGAAAAAAAGGTGTCTGGGGGCCGGTACATCTGATTTTTAGGAACACTAATACAAAACCTCACAAAAATCTCTGAATGTTAAAAACGTTATGACAGATCGCTTTAAAAATCGGAATGGAATTTAAAATTTTTTTACTGAATGAGACAGCCAGAATGTACATGAAAATAAAGAATGTGTGATTTACAGTATTAACTATGAAGGATAAAACACTGAATATTGACAACATATGAACGTCACACCACCTCTCGATTTGACATATTTTACAATCAAGCGAAACGCTACAAAAATGCAACAAACAGAGCGAAATATGAACATGAAGGGTAAAAAAACCCCACCTACAATCTGATACATCTGATATATCACTAAGCTTTAGAACTTTGTTGTAAAAATCTCCTTCCGCGTTTGTCCCTGACACCCGCATTTCAAGCTGGCCACTCTGGACACACTCTGTGGAAACACTCCCCACCCACACTGCTTGGTGCCTCGTCTGAGCTGCTGTGACGTATATGACCATAGTAACTAATTAGATTACCATAAAAACTAATTAGATTACCATAATAACTAATATATCATGCAAAAGCGCAGATTCCAACCATTGAAATACTTTGTATAGTTCAAGACTTACAGTCATTTGAAAACATCACTACACATCATAATGGCAGCTAGTTTCAATCTTAAAGATCTAAAAAAAATTATCTGGGAATGTCCGGCGGGCCAGATTGAAAAGTTTAACAGGCCGCATGGGCCTTGATTTAAACCTGGGCCTTAATTTGCCCAGGTCTAATGTATACCATACTTTCCGGGCTATAGAGCACACCAGTATTCAAACCGCACCCACCAAATTTTTGAAGAAATTAATATTTTTCATATATTAGCCACACGGGACCATAAGCCGCAGATATATACCGGTACAAAATATTTTGTAAATTTATATGTAAATGCTTTTATTGTTTTCAAGCGGCGCCTATAACAGTGCAGTAAAAAATGAACAAACAAAACAAAAGTCATGGTCATGGACCCCCTAGCTGCAATCAGCTAAACAGCTGGGGACGGCGTGGCGAAGTTGGGAGAGTGGCCGTGCCAGCAAAATAGGGTTACTGGTTCAATCCCCACCTTCTACCATCCTAGTCACGTCCGTTGTGTCCTTGAGCAAGACACTTCACCCTTGCTCCTGATGGGACTGGTTAGCGCCGTGCATGGCAGCTCCCGCCATCAGTGTGTGAATGTGTGTGTGTGAATGGGTGAATGTGGAAAATAGTGTCAAAGCGCTTTGAGTTCCTTAAAAAGGTAGAAAAGGGCTATACAAGTACGACCCATTTACCATTTACCATAAACAGACTAAAATTTACAAACAATACAAAAAGAATGGTATTGTAAGTTAATAATACTAACACAGACACTTGTAAATGTGTTAGCATATTCCCTAATGCTAACAACACTAGCTTCCTGACATTACAATAGCACATACAAATATGCATGAAAGAAATTCTACAGACCTCACACATGGGACGGTTTAGTAAGTAAGAATTTTTTAGTTATATTGTAAAACTTCCAAACATTGCTTGGAGTGATGAATGAAGAATCATTTCACGCACAAATGCTATAGACGAATAGTAAACATAATGGGATATACCGTATTTTTCGGACTATAAGTCGCAGTTTTTGTCATAGTTTGGCCGGGGGTGCGACTTATACTCAGGAGCGACTTATGTGTGAAATTATTAACACATTACCGTAAAATATCAAATAATATTATTTAGCTCATTCACGTAAGAGACTAGACGTATAAGATTTCATGGGATTTAGCGATTAGGAGTGACAGATTGTTTGGTAAACGTATAGCATGTTCTATATGTTATAGTTATTGGAATGACTCTTACCATAATATGTTACGTTAACATACCAGGCACGTTCTCAGTTGGTTATTTATGCCTCATATAACGTACACTTATTCAGCCTGTTGTTCACTATTCTTTATTTATTTTAAATTGCCTTTCAAAAGTCTATTCTTGTTGTTGGGTTTTATCAAATACATTTACCCAAAAAATGCGACTTATACTCCAGTGCGACTTATATATGTTTTTTTCCTTCTTTATTATGCATTTTCGGCCGGTACGACTTATACTCCGGTGCGACTTATACTCCGAAAAATACGGTATATCCATTCGGCCACCGTGTTCAATGGAGAAGTCTGATCTACAAACTTTGCAGGCAGCATACCCCTTCCCCTTCGAGCTGTCCTGGATGAACTGAAATTCTTGTTTCCAATCATTTTGGAACTCGCAAGCGTATTTCTTTCTTCCTACTCGTCGTCGCCATGACTGTCTCTTCTTTCATTCTTCTGCTTCGTCTCCTTCTTGTTGTGTGTGCAGTTGTGCACTCTCCAAAAGCCGTAGATGTTATAACGTGACTGGGCCGGCACGCTGTTTATATGGAGGAAAAGCGGACGTGACGACAGGCCATACTTGCCAACCTTGAGACATCCGATTTCGGGAGGTGGGGGGTGGGGGCGTGGTCGGGCGTGGGGGGGCGTGGTTGGGGGCGTGGTTAAGAGGGGAGGAGTATATTGACAGCTAGAATTCACCAAGTCAAGTATTTCATACATACATATATATATATATATATATATATATATGTATATATATATACATATATATATATATATATATGTGTATGTATGTATATATATATATATATATATATATATAAATATATATATATATGTATATATATATATATATATATATATATATCTACATCTTGAAAATATGCAAACAAAACTGTTTGGATAATTGATACTTCAAACTTGCATAAATAAATCTTAAGGAATATAACATAACTTGGCTTCTGAGAGCTTCAAAATGTAATGAATAAAATGCTAAAGTTGTTGATCAACAAGCAATTATTTTTAATAATTAAATATGGTCATTTTAAATGAATTATTATGATAATTGAAAATTAATTATTTCAAATATGTTTATTTTAATTTTATGGCTGGATATAATTAGGAGTCAGAAAAAATACAAATAAAAATACAATTAATTTTGATGTTTTTAGCAAAATATAGTAAAAATGTATTTAGTTTTTTTTTTTTTTTAATTAATAAATATATTTATCTTAAAATATATTTTAAGATAAACATAATAATACAATTTGTCTCTAGTCTGGATGATTTAGTTCTTGTCACCCTGTTGTCCCCCCGTCATGAAAAAAGGCTGTCCTCAATCAGGTCCGCACGGAGCTGGAGGGGGCGTGGCCTCCAGCTCCGGCTGAAAATCGGGAGATTTTTGGGAGAATATTTGTCCCCGGAGGTTTTCGGGAGAGGCGCTGAATTTCGTGAGTCTCCCGGAAAATTCGGGAGGGTTGGCAAGTATGCGACAGGCTGTCCTCACTCAGGTCCGCATGGACCTGGAGGGGGCGTGCCTTTAAGGGTTGGCAAGTATGGTCCAGCTTAGAACACACTTGTTCATCTTGCTGACGAGAGTTCTCATCCAAAACATGCCAGTTTCTCTTTGCATCTCTCGTCCACACCACCTGGAGCCTCATTCCCACCGTCAAAGTGTGAGCGCTGTCAACACTTCGCCACGTCAATCAGTTCCATAACAAAGATCCTCACGGTCACCCCCGCTGTTGAACAACACTTAAGTCCCGGTGGCAACAGACGACCGTTAATTGCCATGCACTACACCTCTTGGAGCGCGACTGATCATGCTAATATGTTTGTTTGTTGCCGTCAAGAGCCTCTTTGGTTCAGCCACGCTTTGACAGGGTAAAATCGCCGCAAGGTCAGGAAGAGCGGCGGGATGATTCATGCATTTTCGCCATTATACGCGCTACACTGAGGGGTATTTAGCATTCACCGCTAAATGGTGTGATAGTGTGAATCTTGCTGTGCCTGTTGGCTTCCATCCAGCCTGCAGCGATTTGTAAAAATGTATTTACCTGTGTGTTTAATTAAGCTTAAAGTGGTATCTGCATAGCGTATTTGTTATTTAAATGCATGCTTATTGTTGCAAAGTCATTTTAACAAATTGCAGGATCGTATGACAAAAACCTCTTGTATATTTGGAGTATGAATTTGAATTTGTTTATCCAGTCTTTACCTCAATATTAGCTATGTGTTTTTGACAAAATTAAGAATCTGGTTAAGAGATAATGGCTTTTTTGCCGATATCCGATGTTCCGATATTGTCCAGCTCTTAATTACCGATTCCGATATCAACCGATACCGATATATACAGTCGTGGAATCAACACATTGTTATGCCTAATTTTGTTGTGATGCCCCGCTGGATGCATTAAACAATGTAACAAGGTTTTCCCAAATATATCAACTCAAGTTATGGAAAAAAATGCCAACATGGCACTGCCATATTTATTATTGAAGTCACAAAGTGCATTTCTTTTTTTAACATGCCTCAAAACAGCAGCTTGGAATTTGGGACATGCTCTCCCTGAGAGAGCATGAGGAGGTTGAGGTGGGGGGGTCGGTAGGGGGTAGCAAGGGGGTATATATTGTAGCGTCCCGGAAGAGTTAGTGCTGCAAGAGGTTCTGGGTATTTGTTCTGTTGTGTTTATGTTGTGTTACGGTGCGGATGTTCTCCCGAAATGTGTTTGTCATTCTTGTTTGGTGTGGGTTCACAGTGTGGCGCATATTTGTAACAGTGTTAAAGTTGTTCATACGGCCACCCTCAGTGTGACCTGTATGGCTGTTGACCAAGTTCACTTGTGTGTGTGAAAAGCCGTAGATATCATGTGACTGGGCCAGCACGCAAAGGCAGTGCCTTTAAGGTTTATTGGCGCTTTGTACTTCTCCCTATGTCCGTGTACACAGCGGCATTTTAAAAAGTCATACATTTTACTTTTTGAAACTGATACCGATCATTTTTAAACCGATACCGATAATTTCCGATATTACATTTTAAATCATGTATCGGCCGATATCGGCAGTCCGATACTATCGGACATCTCTAATCTGGTTTAATACGTTTTCTATTGGACTCACTGCTGTCATAAACAGTAAGGATATGTCATTAATAATACTGGTGGAAAACTAACCAATTATTGTTGAGTTACTTTAGACCCTAAGTTCCGGCCCGCGAGTGAATTATCTCTGGCCCCCGGGATGATATTTGATTAGTATTAGAACCGGCCCGCAGGCCACAGCCGCCTGCTGCTGTTTTGTGCGCACCAATACTCCCATCAGTGTTGGTGCTAGGAATTTTCAAAATGGGGTACCAGGGACTGTCAGGTTCAAACACTGATGACATCTATTAAACAAGACAAGAAGCAAAGAATTAAACAGAGACAGGATTAAATTTGGCACAATTGAGGAGAGACGCCTGGACACACTGTACTCTTGTACAGTGTCTCAGCACGCTCTGCCAAAAGATTGTAGGCCTTCCCCTTTATTTGGACTTTCTCTGACCACATGACAACAGCTGCTTCTAAGGGACGAGGTCGTAAACAGTTCACAGAAAAGGTCGTAAAACAGTTCAAAGAAGAGGTTCGTAAAAGAGTTCAAAGAGAGGTTCGTAAAACGGTTCAAAAAGAGGTCGCCTGGAGGGGAGTCTGGTCCTGCTTCCTCTTCACTTTTGTAGTTCTTGGGTCAGACAATATATTTCTGTTTGATTACAATACATGAAAGAAACAGAATACCTTCATTTTGCTTCCCCCCACTACACAGTGGAGTTTTACGAGCCTTACTCTTGGTAGGTTCCAAAGACAGCGTTTGCTTCTCACCAGGCACTCAATGTAACACAAAGATTGTATGATAACTTAGCAACAATTATTGTAACGGGGACCCCATCAAGTCATAAAAATGGGGTTCGTTGGTAAATTTTTGGGGTCTCACTTTTTTGTAAGCGTTTTGAAAACAAATGATAAACGTATGCATTATCCTGTTATATCTCACATTCTATATTGTGTTTTGGAAAAACGTTTTCATAAACGTTACTGTAGAGGTTGCCCTCTAGTGGGTTCCTCGGACCACCACATACTGCCACGAGAGCCCGCTTTCAGGGTACAACACGGTTTTATTTTTATCAATGTTGACAGCTGTTTGCTTTCCAGAAAAATGTATTTTTCTTTGGCCGTGTCGCTCTCTCTCTCTGGCTCCCACTGCATCTCAAACCCCGTGTCTCGGTCCGGCTGCTGCTAATAAGGGCCACAGGTGATTAGATAACAAGGCCCACCTGGGCCATCCACTCACCTGTCGCTGTCTTCGAGGCCGGTCCTTGCACACCCCGTTCCGCGGCAGGCCCGCAGGCCACGCCCCCCTCCACAGTTGCTTAATTCATAAAAAAAATAATACAAAAGAAAACACATTTTTATGCATATGTAAATGTATTCAGTTATAAACATTCATTCCCTTTCTTCTTTCCTTCATGGATCTGCCGGTATTTGTGTCTATATTTTTATTGTAATATTTTCAGAATGTGTTTGTTCTATTTTTGGCCAAAGTAAGACAAAGAAAACAATCTGAAATTGTATTTATTTTTTACTTTTAATGCCATGATTTTAATAGTCCGGCCCGCGAGTGCACAGATTTTCCTCCATGCGGCCCCTGAGCTAAAATGAGTTGGACATCCCTACTTTAGACAGAGCGCACACCTAAATTACGGTTTTAATTTAATTTGAACATGCACACAGTTACAATTATTTTTGTATGTGTTTGACTCCTTCCTACTGTCACCGAATAGCGCAATTTTAGTTTTTCTTAGATTCAAGGATAATCCGTTTTTGTCAAACCATCTATTTTATGTATCAGTTTTTTCTGTTATTGTCTTTCTGTGTGTTCTCCTCTGAACAAAATGCAGTCGCATCGTTTGCAAATAGTACTAGCTTTAAGTCTTTTGTAACTTTGCACATTTCTTTTGTATGGAAATTGAATAATCTTAGTCCCAGTATTGATCCCTGCAAGATATATATAGAGTTGTGGCTATGTGTTCGCCTAGCTCGAGGGGTCAGCAACCTGCGGCTCTAGAGCCACATGGCTCTATAGCGCCACCCGAGTGACTCCCTGGACCTCTTTCAGAGATGTGTGAAAATGGAAAAAGATGAAGAAAAAAATACATATTTTTTGTTTTAATATATTTTCTGTAGGAGGACAAACATGACACAAACCTTCTTAATTGTTAGAAAGCCCACTGTTTATGTTACACATGCTTCACTGATGAGAATATTTGGCAAGCACCGTTGTGTCCTACTAATTTCAGCGATCTTTGAACTCATCGTAGTTTGTTTACATTTATAACTTTCTCCGATGCTGCCACAGAAAGACATAAATAAATAAATAATGACATGTTTTATGCCACTCCTTTTTTGTCTCATTTTGTCCACCAAATGTTTTATACTGTGCGTGACTGCACAAAGATGCGCTTTGTTGATGTTATTGGCTTGTTGGAGTGCTAATCAGGCATATTTGGTCAATCCATGACTGCAAGCTAATCGATGCCAACATTCTATTTAGGCTAGCTGTATGTACATATTGCATCATTATGCCTCGTTTGTAGGTATATTTGAGCTCATTTAATTTCCTTTACTTATGTCCTCTGTGTATTTAATGTATATTTGCCTAACACATTATCTGTGTGTAATATTGGCTGCATTTCTGATAGTTGTTTGTGTGCCATGTTGTTCCAGACCACAGCAAACGTTACACAGCCGTTTCCTTAAACTTGGACACACACATCTATACTTTTGGCCATTCTGAGCCAGTAATTTCCAGAAGTTATCTCATCCTGTGAGAAACCTCCATTTTACTAATGATTTCCAATGTTGCAAAAATGTGTAGAATAAAAATTCAAATACAACATTTCTGTCAACGAAGATTTGTGCCACCTTTTGATAGTAGGCTAATATAGACACTTACATCATGTGTTGCCTTCATTATAACACGTATATAAGGCTTTTAATTGTTTGCGTCTCCAGACAGATTTTTATTTTTTTATATTTGGTCCAATATGGCTCTTTCAACATTTTGGGTTGCCTACCCCTGGCCTAGCTTCACATAGTGCTTCCTATTAGTTAAGTAGCTTCTCACACAGTTCAAGACCAACCCCCTGATGCCATACCGTTCTAATTTGTTGTATATGATATTATGATTTATTGTGTGCAATGCATTTGTTAAGCAATGAGTTGGCGACTTGTCCAGGGTGTACCCCGCCTACTGCCCAAATGCAGCTGAGATAGGTTTCAGAACCCCCCCCCCCCCCCCGCTACCCCAAAAGGGACAAGCGGTAGACAATGGATAGATGGATGGGTAAACACTGCAGCTTTACACGGTTTACCATCTATTGCATTAGTATTTTTTCCCCCGTTATTTCCATTAATGCCATTGTTGTTGAGATGTTAGCTGCGTATCTGTATTGGTTGTATTTATAAATGTTAGAGATGTCCGATAATATCGGACTGCCGATATTATCGGCCGATAAATGCTTTAAAATGTAATATCGGAAATTATCGGTATCTGTTTCAAAATGATCGGTATCTGTTTCAAAAAGTAAAATGCATGACTTTTTAAAACGCCGCTGTGTACACGGACGTAGGGAGAAGTACACTGCCTTTGCGTGCCGGCCCAGTCACATAATATCTACGGCTTTTCACACACACAAGTGAATGCAAGGCATACTTGGTCAACAGGTCACACTGAGGGTGGCCGTATAAACAACTTTAACACTGTTACAAATATGCGCCACACTGTGAACCCACACCAAACAAGAATGACAAACACGTTTCGGGAGAATATCCGCACCGTAACACAACATAAACGCAACAGAACAAATACCCAGAACCCCTTGCAGCACTAACTCTTCCGGGACGCGACAATATACACCCCCCGCTACCCCCCCAACCCCGCCCACCTCAACCTCCTCATGCTCTCACAGGGAGAGCATGTCCCGAAATTCCAAGCTGCTGTTTTGAGGCATGTTAAAAAAAAATAATGCACTTTGTGACTTCAATAATAAATATGGCAGTGCCATGTTGGCATTTTTTTCCATAACTTGAGTTGATTTATTTTGGAAAACCTTGTTACATTGTTTAATGCATCCAGCGGGGCATCACAACAAAATTAGGCATAATAATGTGTTAATTGCACCACTGTATATATCGGTATAGGGTTGGAATTGGGGGTTAAATCACCAAAAATGATTCCCGGGCGCGGCCACCGCTGCTGCCCACTGCTCCCCTCACCTCCCAGGGGGTGATCAAGGGTGATGGGTCAAATGCAGAGAATAATCTCGCCACACCTAGTGTGTGTGTGTGACAATCATTGGTACTTTAACTTTAACTTTAACTTTATATCGGAATCGGTAATTAAGAGTTGGACAATATCGAAATATCGGATATCGGCAAAAAAGCCATTATCGGACATCTGTAATAAATGTGTCCAATGTGTTGTTCAATGATTTTCAATGTTATGGTGGGGCAGTCCATATTAATCGTTCCGGAGAAAAAGATTAATCGCGTTGTTAATTCAGTCTCACAAGTTTGTGGTGTGAACTGTAAAAGAAATGACTCGGCGTCAGCTTTGGAAGTTGAACGACACGCATACAGACTTTTGTTGTGATACAGTTAATAGATGAAGTATAAAAAAAAAAAGATGAATTTGTGAGGGTGCATTGTTTTGATTGGAAAAGTCCACACAGCAGCCAACGTGGTCTTCATATCATTTGCTGTGTATGAATGTTGAAATTAAGCTTATTTTGTACTCTTCCCTCATGAGAATACACACATTTTAAAGATAGCAGCCCAACAGTATATTAATGGTCTTGGTTTCTTATTCGGGTGTACCGGTAATGAATTTACACGATGGTTGTTATTACATAAGCATGGCCACTTATGCACATTCAGTTCAGTACACACACACACCATTTCCTACTAGCAAACACAAGATTTAACTCACAGGACAAATTAGCAGAACACAACTGTGCTTGTCTTTAAAGGGCTTTATAAATAAAGTTGGTATGGTATGGTACTAATTGGACATACGAATCTCTTTGCATTGCATTCAGTCTTTGAAGTATAATATGCATTTTGGATCGGTTTCGATGAGAAAACTACTTAAAAATGTGCAGAAAGATGAACGCAACCAACACATGATTATGTTTTGTTTTATTTAAAGAACACATGGATCTTGAGCCATGAGCGACTACATATGTGCGATCATTTCAACAACAAACTTCTTCAGAATGCAGCAGCGATCCTGACACCACTTCATAATCGATGTGCCACATCCTCCCTATTGGTCTCCCTCGATCTTTACCTCTCATCCCTGCTGTCATTAAATATGCATTAAAGCATATTAAGGCATAATTAGATATTAGCCTCTAATCTGGTGTCTCTACAAGACCGCTGGGATTCTTTATTTTAAGAATAGCTTGACTTCAAAAGTACAAACCCCAAAACCAGTGAAGTTGGCACGTTGTGTAAATCGTAAATGCTTTTCAACTTATATTCCATTGAGTAGACTGCAAAGACAATATATTTAATGCTCAAAGTGAGAAACGTAATTTTTTTTGGCAAAAAATATCATTAACTTAGAATTTAATGACAGCAACACATTGCAAAAGATTTGGCACAGGGGCATTTTTACCACTGTGTTACATGGCCTTTCTTTTTAACAACACTCAGTAAACGTTTGGGAACTGAAGAGAACAATTTTTAAAGCTTTTCAGGTGGAATTCTTTCCCATTCTTGCTTGATGTACAGTTTAAGTTGTTCAACAGTCCGGGGTCTCTGTTATGGTATTTGACCCATCATATTGTGCCACACATTTTCAATGGGAGACAGATCTGGACTACAGACAGGCCAGTCTCGTACCCGCACTCTTTTACTACAAAGCCACGCTGTTGTAACACGTGCAGAATGTGGCTTGGCATTGTCTTGCTGAAATAAGCAGTGGCGTCCATGAACAACACCTTGCTTGGATGGCAACATATGTTGCTCCAAAACCTGTATTTACTTTTCAGCATTAATGGTGCCTTCACAGATGTGTAAGTTACCCATGTCTTGGGCACTAAAATACTCCCATACCATCACAGATGCTGGCTTTTGAACTTTGCGCCTATACCATCCAGATGGTTCTTTTCCTCTTTGATCCGGAGGACACGACGTCCACAGTTTCCAAAAACAATTTGAAATGTGGACTCGTCAGACCACAGAATACTTTTCCACTTTGCATTAGTCCATCTTAGATGAGCTCGGCCCCAGCGAAGCCGGTGGTGTTTCTGGGCGTTGTTGATAAATGGCTTTTGCTTTGCATAGTAGAGTTTTAACTTGCACTTACAGATGTAGCACCCAACTGTAGTTACTGACAGTGGTTTTCTGATGTGGTCTTGAGCCCATTTGGTGATATCATTTACACGCTGATGTCAGTTTTTGATGCAGTACCGCCTGAGGGATTGAAGGTCACGGGCACTCAATGTTGGTTTTCAGCCTTGCCGCTTACGTGCATTGATTTCACCAGATTCTCTAAACCTTTTGATGATATTACGGACCATAGATGGTGAAATCCCTACATTCCTTGCAATAGCTTGTTGAGAAATGTTGTTCTTAAATTGTTGGACAATTTGCTCACGCATTTGCTGAGCATTTCATGGAAGCTGCTTTTTATACTCAATCATGGCACCCACCTGTTCCCAATTAGCCTGTTCACCTGTGAAATGCATCAAATAAGTTTTTGATGCGCATTCCTCAACTTTCTCAGTCTTTTTTGCCACGTGTGCAAGCTTTTTTTAAACATGTTGCGGGCATCAAATTCCAAATGAGCTAATATTTGCAAAAAATATACAACATCGTTTACCAGTTTGAACGTTAAGTATCTTGTCTTTGCAGTCTATTCAATTGAATATAGGTTGAAAATGATTTGCAAATTATTGTATTCTGTTTTTATTTACATTTTACACAACATGCGAACTTCACTGGTTTTGGGTTTTGTAAAATATAACTCCTCTCGCTTGGTCAATCCCATTCTGGCCGGTCAATTAGACTTGACAGGTTTATACTTTCCTCATATTCCCATTATTTGAAAAAAAAATATTGTATGCTCCAACCTGCAACCATGCACCTGGCAGACATATTTGCTATTTACTTCAAAATCTGCGCGGAAATAACATGATTTGGAATGAAGATGCTACCAAAAACACATACTATGCAATATTTTAGATTTTGGAGCTAAAAGTGGGCGTTCCAAAATGTTCTCAATCCCCGGTTTCTGTTATTAATGTGGTTTTTTTTAGAAGGCAAGTACAACGATGTAGACGAATACAGCAGTAACAGTTTGAACAGTGTGAATAGTATTCTTTATTTTTAGTCAATTAAATTTGTGAATTCTCCTTGGCACTATTACTATAGCTACAGTATATTTGTTTATGGTGTAGAAGCTTGTCGTGAGAAAATATTTTCTTGTCCATCACTTTTAATGTGGGAAACAGCTATCGATTGTTTTACTAATCAAGTAGTCTATCGATAGTCTATAGTAATCAAGTAGTTTGTTGGATTCATCAAGTAATCATACATAATGCAGTTTATAGCCTCAATGCGTGGACGGCGTGGCTTGGATGGCTGTGCCAGCAACTTGAGGGTTCCTAGTTCGATTCCAGCTTCCCCCATTCTAGTCACGGTCGTTGTGTCTTGGGCAAGACACTTCACCCACCTTTCTCCCAGTGGCATCTACACTGGTGTATGAATGCACAGGACTCCCTTGATTGAGTCTAAATCTCAATGGGACTTTCCTGGGTAAATACAGGTTGAAAATAAATGAATAAATAAAAATGCTTATTTTAGGGAAATTAATTGAAATAAACAACACTTTTCCCGCTTGCTAAAAAAACTGCGTTCTTTTCTTCAACATTGAAAATTGCACTTTTAATATACACTCAAAGTTCGATACAACACAGTTAACATGGGGTCCTTAAAATAAAATACTGATCGCGTTCTTCCCGAGATTGCGTTATATAGAAATCCTTATTTCTTACCTTTTCTTTTCAAAGAAATCCAATGAAATGATCCCTAACCCGAATCGAATGAAGAAATAGACAACATTTCTCAATACATGCATTATCCATGAATTGATTAACGTGGACTTAAAGAAGTTGAAAAACGTATTGAGGTGTTACCATTTAGTGGTCAATTGTACGGAATATGTACTGTACTGTGCAATCTACTAATAAAAGTCTCAATCAATCAATCAATCAATCAATCTCGGTACCTCGTGTTGTTTATGGAAGTACTATTAGGCCAAGTTTTACCATCCACTAGTAGGTTGGGACAACACTGGATTGATATTTTTGTTATTTTTATTTTATTTTATCTATTTTCTTGCATTCCTTCTTTCCGGAGACTCTCATAAATATTTACTGTGTAAGTTTGTAAATGCATGATAATTTAGTGGAAAAACAACACCATTGTCTCCGGTGTAAAAAGCCTGCAATGTATACGGGAGAACATTTGGGGTCCACGGCATGATTGGGTTATATAGAACCTCACGTTATATCCGACCACGCTATGTAATAAATGTACAAAAAAAAAAAAAATCCATGCTGTTTTCCAACACACAGATCACAAATCTCATGTGCGCTCTTTTGCAACGGTTGTGCGGAAGCTATGTCCGCGTATTTGAAGTTCCAGGCTCTCCGTGCATTCCGTATTTTATACGTTTTTATGAATTTAATAAAGATGCAGTACCGCCTGAGGGATCGAAGGTCACAGGCATTTAATGTTGGTTTTCAGCCTTGCCGCTTACGTGCAGTGATTTCTCCAGATTCTCTGGACCTTTTGATGATATTACGGATCGTAGTAAAGTTAGATTAATAAACGATTAATCAATGCAACAGGTTACAAATCAGTGCTTTTTTCTAATCAATTTGCAGCCCTAGAAACCGTATGGTACCGAACTGAAGGTTTCCCTAGCAGTGTTTTTCAACCACTGTGCCGCGGCACACTAGTGTGCCGTGAGATACAGTCTGGTGTGCCGTGGGAGATTATGTAATTTCACATATTTGGGTTAAAAATATTATTTGCCAACCACTAATTATAATCTGCAAATTATATACCGATGTTGAGTGTCGGTGCTGTGTAGAGCTCGGCAGCGTAACCGTGTAATACTCTTCCATATCAGTAGGTGGGAGCCGGGAATTAATTGCTTTGTAGATGTCGGGAACACGTTGTGTGAGACGACAAGGGTTTGTCGTCGTATCTAATGCTTAAACCAAAAATAAACAAAAGGTGAGTGCCCCTAAGAAAAGGCATTGTAGCTTAGGGAAGGCTATGCAGAAGGAAACTAAAACCTAACTGGCTACAAAGTAAACAAAAACAGAATGCTGGACGACAGCAAAGACTTACTGTGGAGCAAAGACGGCGTCCACAAAGTACATCCGAACATGACATGACAATCAACGATGTCCCCACAAAGAAGGATAAAAACAACTGAAGTATTCTTTATTGCTAAAACAAAGTAGATGCGGGAAATATCGCTCAAAGGAAGACATGAAACTGCTACAGGAAAATACCAAAAAAACAGGCGCGTAAGACAAGAACTAAAACACCACACACAGGAAAACAGCAAAAAATACAAAATAAGTCAGAGTGTGTACTTTGAGACAAGAGCTATAGTGATGCTTGGTTGGTTATGGTTTAAAATCATATCCAAAAATTCTGACAACAACTTTTTACTGTCAACTGAGTTTTGTTATTTAATGATTTCTGCTGGTGGTGTGCCTCTGCATTTTTTCAACGCAAAAAATGTGCCTTGGCTCAAAAAAGGTTGAAAAACACTGCCCTAGCAAATACTCCAGTTTTGTTATAAGTTGCACCCTTGGCATCTGTTTGGCTCAAATTACATTTCATTCAGATTTTGACTTATATAATGTATTGGAAGGTTCATGCACTTTACACTGCCATTAATCAGAGTCGTTTTTTTTGCCAGGCCATGGCTCTATAGATTAATCTGCCTTCTTGCAACACTGCTGCCCAAAGAATGCACAGTCGAGGATATGAATCAGTGTAAAGGATTGAAAAATATATACTGTACCAGGAGCAGGGGCAGCTTATCCTGTTGGCAGTTTGAATATACTTAACCCTAATATAGAAAGAAAGCTAGGAATTATTATTGGCCTCTTTTAAAGGGCTACTGAAACCCACTACTACCGACCACGCAGTCTAATAGTTTATACATCAATGATGAAATCTTAACATTGCAACACATGCCAATACGGCCGGGTTAGCTTACTAAAGTGCAATTTTAAATTTTGCGCAAAATATCCTGCTGAAAACGTCTCGGTATGATGACGTCTGCGCGTGACGTCACGGATTGTGGAGGACATTTTGGGACAGCATTGTGGCCAGCTATTAAGTCGTCTGTTTTCATCGCAAAATTCCACAGTATTCTGGACATCTGTGTTGGTGAATCTTTTGCAATTTGTTCAATGAACAATGGAGACAGCAAAGATGAAAGCTGTAGGTGGGAAGCGGTGTATTGCGGCCGGTGTTGTGCCGGATAACGCACCCCCGCCGTAGAATGCACCCCCTGACTGTTGTGCCGGATAACACAGCCGGTGTTTCATTGTTTACATTCCCGGAAGATGACAGTCAAGCTTTACCATTGGCCTGTGGAGAACTGGGACAACAGAGACTCTTACCAGGAGGACTTTGATTTGGATACGCAGACACGGTACCGTGAGTACGCATGCAGCTGCGGCTTCCAAACATTTGATCGCTTGCCCGTACGTGCGTGCCGCTATGTGCATGTCACGTACGTAACTTTGGGGACTTTGGGGAAATATATGTGCTGTATGAACTTTGGGGAGGTGAACAGTACTTTGGGCTGTGGGATTGAGTGTGTTGTGCATGTGTTTGAGTTGTGTTGGCGGGTTATATGGACGAGAGGGGGGAGGTGTTTGTTATGCGGGATTTCATTTGTGGCATATTAAATATAAACCTGGTTGTGTTGTGGCTAATAGAGTATATATATATGTCTTGTGTTTATTTACTGTTTTAGTCATTCCCAGCTGAATATCAGGTCCCACCCGCCTCTCACAGCATCTTCCCTATCTGAATCGCTCCCACTGCCCTCTAGTCCTTCACTCTCACTTTCCTCATCCACAAATCTTTCATCCTCGCTCAAATTAATGGGGAAATCGTCGCTTTCTTGGTCCGAATCGCTCTCGCTGCTGGTGGCCATGATTGTAAACAATGTGCAGATGTGAGGAGCTCCACAACCTGTGACGTCACGCTACTCGTCTGCTACTTCCGGTACAGGCAAGGCTTTTTTATCAGCGACCAAAAGCTGCAAACTTTATCGTCGATGTTCTCTACTAAATCCTTTCAGCAAAAATATGGCAGTATCACGAAATGATCAAGTATGACACATAGAATGGACGTGCTATCCCCGTTTAAATAAGAAAATCGCATTTCAGTAGGCCTTCAAAGTGCATTATATGTGTATGGTGGTCAATAAGTTGCAGTATTTGAGTACAGAAGTGAAAGTGGAGAAGCAATTAAAAACAAGAGTTTTTTGAAAGGTGCTTATAAATGAAATTTAATAATATCATTTTGCAGTCATACTCAGTCAAAACACAACAACAGACTTGTGGTAAATCTAGCGTATTGACGTGTATTATTCCACTGTGTGCATGTAACTAGTTTTCTTTGTGCACATGAAACCACGGAACAAAGCATGAGGCCAGCCTATGTATATTCCAGCATTCCTTTTTATTTCTAGAAGCTTAGTTATCCGTGAATTCATCCAAATAGTAATTTGCTAAGCAGAGCCGCATCGGTCGGCCATTGTGCTACACTGTGAAATCAATTATTTCATCTCCACCTTAATAGAGGATCCTAATGGACTTTCTATTGACATCGATTCTGTGGTTGCAGCACAATTACACCACATTACGCCAGACAACGCGGTAATAATACGTGGCGGTCATTTCATGCATTTTGTGAGGTTGGTTTGGATTTAATTTTTCCCCACCCACATTTCTCATCATTTGTCCCCCCTGACTACTTACGTCCTCCCCTCTCCTTGCGGTCATTCCGTCGCGCTCGGTGGATTAATTGCAGTTTGAAAAATTACCTGTTTTAGCTTGATGGGGGAAAGACTTAGAAATGTACCTATTAGACCCGAGGAACAATGCCTCGTTAATTAAAACATGCACAGAAAAACATAATCATCATTTGAGAAAAGGCCCAAATATTTGCATCCACGGGTCACCTTTAACGGTAACCCAAAGTCGACAAATCATCTTACAATTTGTTAAAAGTGACCAAAATAATTCACTTCAAATGCAAAAAAAAATGTTTAACACATTTCAAACAAAGCTCAGTAGTTAAATTACATGAGAGGATATGCATAATGCATAATTTCTTTCAATATCATCTGATGCCAATAAAAACAAACCGTTCCGTCTTCATTGTCAAACATATGTTTATTAGTTTTATTCACTTATTAAAAGGAAATGGTGACTGTGGAGGGAGATGTTGTCAGCGCTGTCTGCAAGAGCAAAGGTCACCGCCTCTGTCCATGGTGCTGAGGACAGAGCACCATCAGACGGGGGCGTGGCAGTGCTGACGGCGAGACACAGCTGGCAGGTGATTAGATTTCACAGGTGGTACGTGTTAATCTAGTCATCTGTTGTCTTTAACAGTAAGCGGCCGGGAGCAGAAAGGGAGAGAGGATACGGACGTGGCTGGAAAGTCGCGTCCTGCTGGAGAGAGAACTTTGATTAAAACAATTGATTATAAAAATCTTGTTAAAACCTGCACGCTTGGCTCCGGTGAAGGGTCTGTCAGGGGGACCGCTAGGAAGCGACTTCCACAGTGACCATCTGCCACCTTTTGGTTACTACTGTTGCTTCTATTTCTATTATTCATGTATAGTATGATTCAGTGGCGGGCCGTGCGTTTCAGTGATGTCCGACTTCAATGATTACCTCTCAAAATACCATCATTTATGTCACCACATGACCATTGGTGGAGAAATCATTGAGTCACCTCAACAGTGTACAAAATGGGCTATTTTCTGGCGCATTTAAAAATCAATAAACCCGCATCAGCAATTAAAACATATCTTATGTGGTACTGTCAAAATTAAAATTGCAAAAAAACGTGAAAAAATAAAGAAATAAAATATTTGAACTCACAATTTGTAGCACCCATTCGACGACGTATAGCCCCTCGTAGTCGGTTGTTTCGAGTGGAAATGGCGAGCATTTCCCCATTTCATCGTCTCACAAGATGTAGTTTCTCTTTAAATATCCTTCTTGAAAATGGCCTTGCAAATCTATATCTGCCGCCGAAGCAATGTTTTGTTCTCCTTCTTTGTGGGTTAACACTTCCTGCTTCCTGCTAAGTTGCAACTTGTGAACGGATACTCACTTTGGAATGACAAGTGAGTATCCATTCACAGTTTGGTTAACATCAGGCTACCTAGATAGGCTACTGTCAAAAACTTGTGATCTGATTGGCTACCACAACTGTCTATCAACTGTATGTGTTTTCAAATTCATCCGCTGACGGTCCCGGTGAGTATCCAATCACAGGACGCGTAAATGTCCTTAGGCCAGCTAGAATGCTTTACTGACTACAACTGGTGATCTGATTGGCTATCGCAATTGTCTATCAACTCTACGTTGCGAAATGAGTTATTTACACAGAAGTACTTTATAAATGTTTATTTACAAACCTTAATTGTTTCCAAACAGTGCCAGTAACGCAGCAGTAAAGTGGCTGATCAAAAAAACAGAAGTCAATGTCATGGATCCACTATCTGCGGAAGCTAGATCTCCAATTAGCTAAACAGAATTAATAACTCCACTGTGACGTTTTGGTGAATTTATTGAGGTATTTGTGAAAGTGTAAACAATACAAAAAAAATGCTATTTTAAGTTAATAATACTAACACTCGTAAACGTGTTAGCATATGCTAACAACACTAGCGTCATTACATTATCATACCATGTAGAAATATGCACTCCTACAGACATCACACCTGGGGCGGTTTGGTGAATATGAATTGTTTTAGGTACATTGTAAAACTTAGCAAAAGTTGCTTGGAGTGATGAATGAAGAAGCCATAAGAGCAGAAAGGCTACGGACGACCAGAAGATCGAACGGCACATGTACTTCCGGTTAAAAGCACTAACGGAAGGAAATACTGCAAAACGTTCACCTCGCAGCACTTGCAGTCTGCAAACTCATCCAAAATATTTCGCTATAGCACAAACAATAACACACCTTATTAATGTCTTAGTTTGTCTTTCAGGAAAACTTTTTGCAGAGAAAAATCTATAAATTAACCGCACCGTTTTTGAACATGTGGTCACATATATGGGCTTTCTATTCTGTCCCAACAAAGTTCAAAGTGTAGGAATTTACTGCACTAAAAACATTTGCATTAATTTCAATATGGCTCTTTTTTGCATCCAATAACTGCAGCGGTTGTTGCATTATAGTCATTTTCTTGGCCAATTTGTGATGATGCATCTTAACTATGTTTGTCATTTTGCTCCCCGTGTAGTTGCACAGAACAAATAAGAGCTGCGTGCTGCTGCAGAAAATTGTCACAATGTCGTGTAACTACACCTTAAGGGTACTTAGCTTCCCTAACTGCTTTATTACATGGTAAAATAGTAGGGTAAAGCTTTGCATTCCCTCAAGATCCACAGTTGACTGCGCAAATGAGTCAAGATGTATGAAATCATAGTCCTTCTGCTACTGCTTCTGTTGGGTGTGTTCCAGCACCGTCTGTAATGTTGTTAAAAAACAATTCAGAATAGTTTTGTGATGTATCAGGTTCCTAAAGAATGTCTGGTCTCAGACCGTTGTATTTACTTGTCTTCATTTTGCTTGGAATTTAACTTTTTCTTTCAGAAAAAACATATTTAAAAAATGTCTATCCCAACTTTGTTTAGGTAACATCGCCATGTCTTCCCAAGACCCAGCGTCCTCTGCAGTGGACATTAGTTTGTGGTTTATTTATTTTGTCTGTGACACATTTCAGAAAAAGAATTGACTCGTTGCACTTGTCCACAAATGTCCACTGCAGTGGATGCTATGTCACATTACAGTACCATATATGTCTATATATATATATATATATATATATATATATATATATATATATATATATATATCCATCCATCAATTTTCTACCGCTTGTCCCTTTTGGGGTCGCGGGGGGTGCTGGAGCCTATCTCAGCTGCATTCGGGCGGAAGGTGGCGTACACCCTGGACAAGTCGCCACCTCATCGCAGGGCCAACACAGATAGACAGACAACATTCACACTCACATTCACACACTAGGGCCAATTTAGTGTTGCCAATCAATATATATATACATTTATGTATACAAACCCCGTTTCCATATGAGTTGGGATATTGTGTTGGATGTAAATATAAACGGAATACAATGATTTGCAAATCTTTTTCAAGCCATATTCAGTTGAATGCACTACAAAGACAAGATATTTGATGTTCAAACTCATAAACTTTTTTTTGCAAATAATAATTAACTTAGAATTTCATGGCTGCAACACGTGCCAAAGTAGTTGGGAAAGGGCATGTTCACCACTGTGTTACATGACCTTTCCTTATAACAACACTCAGTAAACGTTTGGGAACCGAGGAGACACATTTTTTAAGCTTCGCAGGTGGAATTCTTTCCCATTCTTGCTTGATGTACAGCTTAAGTTGTTCAACAGTCCGGGGGGTCTCCGTTGTGGTATTTTAGGCTTCATAATGCGCCACACATTTTCGATGTGAGACAGGTCTGGACTACAGGCAGGCCAGTCTAGTACCCGCGCTCCTTTACTATGAAGCCACGTTGATGTAACACGTGGCTTGGCATTGTCTTGCTGAAATAAGCAGGGGCGTCCATGGTAACGTTGCTTGGATGGCAACATATGTTGCTCCAAAACCTGTATGTACCTTTCAGCATTAATGGCGCCTTCACAGATGTGTGAGTTACCCATGTCTTGGGCACTAATACACCCCCATACCATCACAGATGCTGGCTTTTCAACTTTGCACCTATAACAATCCGGATGGTTCTTTTCCTCTTTGGTCCGGAGAACACGACGTCCACAGTTTCCAAAAACAATTTGAAATGTGGACTCGTCAGACCACGGAACACTTTTCCACTTTGTATCAGTCCATCTTAGATGAGCTCAGGCCCAGCGAAGCCGACGGCGTTTCTGGGTGTTGTTGATAAACGGTTTTCGCCTTGCATAGGAGAGTTTTAACTTGCACTTACAGATGTAGCGACCAACTGTAGTTACTGACAGTGGGTTTCTGAAGTGTTCCTGAGCCCATGTGGTGATATCCTTTACACACTGATGTCGCTTGTTGATGCAGTACAGCCTGAGGGATCGAAGGTCACGGGCTTAGCTGCTTATGTGCAGTGATTTCTCCAGATTCTCCCAAAATTCCTTGCAATAGCTGGTTGAGAAAGGTTTTTCTTAAACTGTTCAACAATTTGCTCACGCATTTGTTGACAAAGTGGTGACCCTCGCCCCATCCTTGTTTGTGAATGACTGAGCATTTCATGGAATCTACCTTTATACCCAATCATGGCACCCACCTGTTCCCAATTTGCCTGTTCACCTGTGGGATGTTCCAAATAAGTTTTTGATGAGCATTCCTTGTATGTATGTATATATATGTATGTATTTATTTGTGTAAATCTGCATGTATGTATATATATGTGTATATGTATGTGTGTATATGAATTACAAAATCTGCATCAACTGTAATCCAGACACATTATTTCTAGTCAGGCAGTCATCAGGATAAAAACCGCACAGGGAGCCAGTTGTCCTGGTCCTACATAATTCACAGTAATACGCTGGAATTGGTGTGTCATCTGCTTATGTGAGAAAAAGGCACAAACGCTCCGCTAACAAGCGTTAATGAGTGCAGAAAGAGTTTCGCAACAGCCCATAAATGTAGAAACTGTCTGCGTTATTAAATTATTGATTTTAAATGAGGTATAACTAGGAAATTGTGTAATACAGTCCAGGAGCATATGCCCATTGTGTGCCAATATTAGCATCAAAGATACTTCAAATCAAAGAGGCTCTTGTTTCTCAATAAGAAAAAAAAAACATAAAGTGCATTCGGAAAATATTCGCAGTGCTTCACTTTTTCCACATTTCTGTTATGCTAGAGCCTTTTTCCAAAATGAAATCAATTTATTTATGTTCATATTGACAATGTTAAAAACGTGTTGTTTTTTTAAAATATTTTTCAAATTCCTTAAAAATGAAAAAAATAAAATAAAATAAATCACATGTACATAAGTATTCACAGATACACTCAATACTTTGTTGATGCACCTTTTGAATGTGATGTCACAGGCTTGGCACACCGATCTCTGGGCAGTTACATCCATTCCTCTTTGCAGCACCTCTCAAGCTCCATCAAGTTAGATGAGAAGTGTTGGTTTTCATTCAGGATGTCTCTGTACATTGCTGCATTCATCTTAGTGTAGTCAGGAAGGCCAAAACCATTTTTTCATAAAATGTTTGTCAAAATGCACCTGAAAGACTCTCAGACCACGAGAAACAATATTCTCTGGTCTGATGAGACAAAGATTGAACTCTTTGTTCTGAATGCCAGGCGTCATGTTTGGAGGAAACCAGGCACCGCTCATCACCAGGCCAGTACCATCCCTACAGTGAAGCATGGTGGTGGCAGCATCATACTGTGGGGATGTTTTTTCAGCGGCAGGAACTGGGAGACTAGTCAGGATAGAGGGCAATATGAATGCAGCAATTTACAGAGACATCCTGGATGAAAACTAAAGCTTCCCATCCAACCTGATGGAGCTTGAGAGGAATGGACAAATAGGAATGTGGGAAACTGCCCAAAGATAGGTGTGCTTACTTGTGGCATTGTATTCAAAAAGACTTGAGACTGTAATTGCTGCCAAAAGTGCATCAACAAAGTATTGCGCAAAAGCTGTGAATAGGTTTTTTGTTATTGTTATTATTTTTTTATAAATCCGCAACATTTAAAAAAAAAAAAACTTTTCACATTGTTCTTATGGGGTATTGTGTGTAGAATTTTGAGAACAAAATGAATTTATTCCATTTTGGAATAAGGCTATAACATTACAAATGTGGAAAATGTGAAGCACCGTGAATACTTTCCGGATGCACTATAGATACAGATTTGTCTTAAAATAGTCAACTATTCAATTATTTTATTCAGGAAAACTCTGACTCGGCTCTTAAACTCGAAGTGGAATCACCAGACATGAAATATTTACTAGAAAGTTGTTTTAATGTACTGTACATACAGTAGAGCTGTCAAATGATTAAAAAATGTAATCACAATTAATCACATTTTGTCGATATTAATTGCGATTTATCACAAATATAATTCGTTTTTAATCAATAAGTGTATATTGTAAATATGCACTTAGGGATTGGGCAATTTATTTGGGTTACTGTATGCAAATGTTTGTTTATTATGCTTTTTTAAACAACTCGACAAAAAAAAATTGTACATAGGTATTTTTCACCGAGGGTATGATCCAGTCCTTTAGTGCTCTAACATTTTTCCATGATGAAATATACTGTAGTGCCTTCAGGGGTGTGCCTCAGTCACAGATAGGCGGGGAAGGAAGACCAACGACACAAAGACAAGTACTTCTTCCAATTAAAGAGTTTTTCTTTTGTTTTACCGTCACAGTATGTACCAGTCTTCTATCCAGAATGAGAAATGAGATCATGTTTCTTAAACTTCAACTTAGACCGTTCAGCAGCTTCCTCCATTATTTTTCTTCAAAGGTCTCACTTGCTCTTTTTAAAGCCCAACAATGCAATTCTTAGTCCTCTTCTCTTGGTTCTGGTCCTTCAGGTCCCATGCTGTCCTCTTTACTATTCACTACTGAGGAGTTTTTTGGTGCCCTCCTAATTAGCTCAAAGCAGTCTCAGGTGCCAGCTTCTTGGCCTTGTTGCAATCTGGGAGCTATAGTCCATTTCCTATTGCTCTGGTAGCTGTGGTCCATTTCCTGGCGGCCTTTTTGGAACTTGGTTGCCCACTCTGAAAGTAGTGTACTGTCCCTCCAATGCACAGCCTCTTTTGTTGCCATAATACAAGTACAACCTTTGGAAAAAATTATGGAATCACCAGTTTTGAGGATGTTCATTCAGTTGTTTAATTTTGAGGGGGAAAAAAATCAGATAACAGACATGACACAAAACTATAGTCATTTCAAATAGCAACTTTCTGGCTTTATTTTTAGATCACACTAAACAGATATGTTATTAGTGCTGGTCATCCACCAAGGCCACCTGCTGCACGGCCACCACCGGCGTCAGTCCTACGTCCAGCCAGGCCATTACATCCTGCACGGCCACTGACACCCACTCCTGTGCTGCTACCAGTTGCTGTGCCACTGATGCCACCTCCACAACCTGCTTCTTTCTATGACTCCGGCGCAAACCTGCTGTGACGTGCTTTTCCGACGCAGACGGCGCCCGCTGCTTCAGCGGCTTCGATGCAGACGCCTGCCTCGTCTCCAGCTCTGCAGTCAGCTCCAGCTCTGCATCCTCCGCCACCTCCAGTCTTGCAGCCTCCGCGACCTACAGTCCTATAGCCTCCGCCACCTCCAGTCTTGCAGCCTCTGCGACCTACAGTCCTATAGCCCCCGCCTCCTCCAGTCATGCAGCCTCCGTGACCTACAGTCCTATAGCCTCTGCCACCTCCAGTCTTGCAGCCTCCGTGACCTACAGTCCTATAGCCTCTGCCACCTCCAGTCTTGCAACCTCCGCGACCTACAGCCCTATAGCCTGCGCCACCTCCAGTCTTGCAGCCTCCGCGACCTACAGTCCTATAGCCTCCGCCACCTCCAGTCTTGCAGCCTCCGCGACCTACAGTCCTATAGCCTCCGCCACCTCCAGTCTTGCAGCCTCCGTGACCTACAGTCCTATAGCCTCCGCCACCTCCAGTCTTGCAGCCTCCGCGACCTACAGTCCTATAGCCTCCGCCACCTCCAGTCTTGCAGCCTGCGCGACCTACAGTCCTATAGCCTCCGCCACCACCAGTCTTGCAGCCTCCGCGACCTACAGTCCTATAGCCTTCGCCACCTCCAGTCTTGCAGCCTCCGTGACCTACAGTCCTATAGCCTCCAACACCTCCAGTCTTGCAGCCTCCGCGACCTACAGTCCTATAGCCTCCGCCACCTCCAGTCTTGCAGCCTCCGCGACCTACAGTCCTATAGCCTCCGCCACCTCCAGTTTTGCAGCCTGCGCGACCTACAGTCCTATAGCCTCCGCCACCTCCAGTATTGCAGCCTCTGCGACTTACAGTTCTATAGCCTTCGCCACCTCCAGTCTTGCAGCCTTCGTGACCTACAGTCCTATAGCCTCCAACACCTCCAGTCTTGCAGCCTCCGCGACCTACAGTCTTATAGCCTCCGCCACCTCCAGTATTGCAGCCTCCGCGACCTACAGTCCTATAGCCTCCGCCACCTCCAGTCTTGCAGCCTCCGCGACCTACAGTCCTATAGCCTCCGCCACCTACAGTCCTATATTCTCCGCCACCTCCAGTCTTGCAGCCTCCGCGACCTACAGTTCTATAGCCTCCGACACCTCTAGTCTTGCAGCCTCCGCGACCTACAGTCCTATAGCCACCGCCACCTCCAGTATTGCAGCCTTCGCGACCTACAGTTCTATAGCCTTCGCCACCTCCAGTCTTGCAGCCTTCGTGACCTACAGTCCTATAGCCTCCAACACCTCCAGTCTTGCAGCCTCCGCGACCTACAGTCTTATAGCCTCCGCCACCTCCAGTATTGCAGCCTCCGCGACCTACAGTCCTATAGCCTCCGCCACCTCCAGTCTTGCAGCCTCCGCGACCTACAGTCCTATAGCCTCCGCCACCTACAGTCCTATATTCTCCGCCACCTCCAGTCTTGCAGCCTCCGCAACCTACAGTTCTATAGCCTCCGACACCTCCAGTCTTGCAGCCTCCGCGACCTACAGTCCTATAGCCACCGCCACCTCCAGTATTGCAGCCTTCGCGACCTACAGTCCTATAGCCTCCGCCACCTCCCGTCTTGCAGCCTCCGCGACCTACAGTCCTATAGCCTTCGCCACCTCCAGTCTTGCAGCCTCTGCGACCTACAGTCCTATATCCTCCGCCACCTCCAGTCTTGCAGCCTCCGCGACCTACAGTCTTATAGCCTCCGCCACCTCCAGTCTTGCAGCCTCCGCGACCTACAGTCCTATAGCCCCCGCCTCCTCCAGTCATGCTGCCTCCGCGACCTACAGTCCTATAGCCTCTGCCACCTCCAGTCTTGCAGCCTCCGTGACCTACAGTCCTATAGCCTCTGCCACCTCCAGTCTTGCAACCTCCACGACCTACAGTCCTATAGCCTCCGCCACCTCCAGTCTTGCAGCCTCCGCGACCTACAGTCCTATAGCCTCCGCCACCTCCAGTCTTGCAGCCTCCGCGACCTACAGTCCTATAGCCTCCGCCACCTCCAGTTTTGCAGCCTCCGCGACCTACAGTCCTATAGCCTCCGCCACCTCCAGTCTTGCAGCCTGTGCAACCTACAGTCCTATAGCCTCTGCCACCACCAGTCTTGCAGCCTCCGCGACCTGGGCGTGGAACTTCACGGCTTCCGAAGTGTCACACTCGCTCAAGTCAGCCTCCTCATCGGCCACAAATGCGGCCTTTTCATTGACGCCCTCCGCGCCATCAGCAGCAATGCCCAGGACCCGGGCGTGGACCTCTACGGCAGGTGGTGCGCTGCTGCCGCTCACGTCCGCCTCCTCGTTGGCCACGGATGTGGCCGTTTTGTGGACGCACACCTCGCCAGCTGGAGCGGCGGTATACTCGCCGCCAACACTCTTACTAATAATGCGCCACACTTTGAACCAAAACCAAACAAGAATGACAAACACATTTCCGGAGAACATCTGCACCTTAACACAACATAAACACAACAGAACAAACACCCAGAATCCCATGCAGCCCTGACACTTCCGGCTACATTATACACCCCTGCTACCACCAAACCCCGTCCCCACCCCAAGCCTGCTCCCTCACACATCAACCCCCCCCTCTCTCTGTGCGTCGGTTGAGGTGGGTGGGGTTTGGTAGCGGGGGTGTATAATGTATCCCGGAAGAGTTAGGGCTGCATGGGATTCTGGGTATTTGTTCTGTTGTGTTTATGTTGTGTTACGGTGCAGATGTTCTCCCGAAATGTGTTTGTCATTCTTGTTTGGTGTGGGTTCACAGTGTGGCGCATTATTAGTAAGAGTGTTAAAGTTTTTTTTATACCGCCACCGTCAGTGTAACCTGTGTGGTTGTTGACCAATTATGCCTTGCTGTCACCTACTTAAGCAAGCGGTAGCCCCTTACAACGTGTGGCTGATCAGGCACGCTGGTTGTAGTGGTCACTATATGCTGTACCATCACGGCACGCATGACGCTGACAAGCGCTAATCATTTGAAACCCGCGTGTCGCACCAGCTTAAAAAATTCATATAAAGGAGTGGGCGGCGTGTCTGAGACCCCTGGTTTATACATAGCACAAAGCAAAAAAAAAACTCTGTATGCAGTGTTATTTCATTTAAAATTTAAAAAATTTTTGCGGCTCCCATTGTTTTCTATAATTTGTGAAACTGGTCAAAATGGCTCTTTGACTGATAAAAGTTGCCGACCCCTGACCTAGTTGAATCAAGGTTGATTCATTGTCAGCATTGGTTGAAAAATCAATGTTATTTCAATGTTGATTATAGCAAACACTTTCAATGTTATTTTCCATGTCATCAATGTTGAGATCAACTAAGTGTTGATTTAATGATTTTTTTGGTACCTGGGTATTAAAAGTGATTAAAAAGAAGAAAAAAAAGTGCCGTTAAGGGAAACTTTTTTCAGTCTGTTATTATGGCATTAATTTTGACAACCCTTATATATAGTAATATATATGTTTTTTTTTCATTAGGGCGGGCTCTGATGAGATTGACTGACAGGAAACTGGAGAGAATGGGCATCATGCAGGAGGCCGAGAGGCAGAACATCCTGCAGCAGGTCCTGCAGCTTCGGGTCCGGGAGGAAGTGAGGACGCTTCAACTTCTCACGCAAGGTAAATTTGTCTTCAAAGACTGTTTTTTTTTTAAACACTCGCACCGTCTCCAGCACTGCTTTTAATTCAGTTCTGTGTGTCATACATGCACACTTACAAGCTTCAAAACACAGACAAAGGTTTGGCTACTCTCAGTGAGATATCGCACATTTCCCCGAGTATTCGCATAATACCATCTGTAGTCATGGCAATAGCTGCGTGTTGTAAAACCCACAGGAGGTGTTGAAGCAAAATGGTTATGCAACCATGAATGGTCTACTTTGATGACCTTTTTGTGTGAAAGGATCACAGGCTTGTGTAATTGATATGAATGTGCTGAAGGGAGGCTCTTGATGATTGGACTTTAATTGATGTTGCCTGACTGGTCAAAGTTATAATCCCTCTGAAGGATGCACATCATGTTTGACTTGTTTTGTTTTTTAACGTTTGTTATGTGTGAGTCTACTGCTGTGTGGCAAGTAGCATAGGCACTCCATGTTGATGCCCTGACGTGAGAACAAACATGTCTGAGAGAGACCTGCAGCAATTTTCAGATTATGGCTTCAAAAACCAATTTATTTGCGATTGCAATAATTTGTCTATTTACTATGTGTATATATACAGTCGTGGTCAAAAGTTTACATACACTTGTAAAGAACATAATGTCATGGCTGTCTTGAGTTTCCAATAATTTCTACAACTCTTATTTTTTTTGTGATAGAGTGATTGGAGCACATACTTGTTGGTCACAAAAAACATTCATGAAGTTTGGTTCTTTTATGAATTTATTATGGGTCTACTGAAAATGTGAGCAAATCTGCTGGGTCAGAAGTATACATACAGCAATGTTAATATTTGGTTACATGTCCCTTGGCAAGTTTCACTGCAATAAGGCACTTTTGGTAGCCATCCACAAGCTTCTGGTTGAATTTGTGACCACTCCTCTTGACAAAATTGGTGCAGTTCAGCGAAATTTGTTGGTTTTCTGACATGGACTTGTTTCTTCAGCATTGTCCACACATTTAAGTCAGGACTTTGAGGAGGCCATTCTAAATTTTTGAACAATTTCCCTTGTGGATCATTGAAAGTTTGTCTAAGTCTAAGTCTAAAACCTTAATTCTAGCCTGATTTAGCCATTGCTTAACCACTTTTGACGTGTGTTTGGGATCTTTGTCCTGTTGGAACACCCAACTGCGCCCAAGACCCAACCTCCGGGCTGATGATTTTAGGTTGTCCTGAAGAATTTGGAGGTAATCCTCCTTTTTCATTGTCCCATTTACTCTCTGTAAAGCACCAATTATTATTTATTTATTTATTTTTAATGTTATTAGTTAGGGAGAGTATATTGTGAATAAATTGAGAACAGGAAGTGAACAACAGTTTTGGCAACTGCCATGTAAAGGAAAAGGGGTAGGATTAAATAAGCTCTGCTTCTTCCTACTCCTTTTACGAACATTTTGAATAGAGAAACTGGACATTGTGATGTATCATGTTGTATGCATGCATGTTCCAAATAAACTCAAACTCTCCTTCACGCTCACTTTCTTTTTGCCCATAGTTGGAAAGTTGGATTGTGTCGATCTCTGGCTGTGAGCAGAATGTTTTGGTCTTGGTCTTGTTCTTGTTCTTGGCCGTATTCTTCTTGTTTTTTTCTCCTTGTTCTTGTTCCTTTTGTTCTTGTTCCTCTTCTTATTCTTGTTTCTCTTCTTGATCCTCCTTTTTTGTGTTCTTGTTGGTCTTTTTATTATTGATGTTGATCTTCTTCTTCTTGTTTTTCTTTTTTATTTTCTTCTTCTTGTACCTCTACTTGTTGTTGTTGTTGTTCCTCTTCTTGTTGATCCTCGTTTTGTTCCTCCATTTTCTTTTTGTCGTTGTTATTTTTGTTCCTCATTTTGTTGTTATTACTTTGTGGCAGGGGCACTTAACATACTCGTAACTAGAATTCACGCTCGCAACTTAAAGCCTATGAAAAAGTTGAGACATCTCAAAATACTGGTAGGTTGAGGTACCACTGTATATTAAGACATGTATTAGTTACAATTATTAGTTATAAGCATAAACGTTTCAGCTTTTTTTCGTAATTGTATGCCTTTTTTTGGCTCTATTTTTTCATTTTGGCTGGGTTTGTTGTTTTTATCTTATACCTAAAATGTGCCACAGAACCCCCCACCCCCACCCCTCCAAATAAACAGCCGTAGTCCACAATTTCCTGCAATTTAGAAACCCCTGATTTAAGAATTTCTCTGGTAAGATCTCTACTTCACCCGTTGTGACTGCTTGTTTTTGATTACCAAGTGAATGCCTGACACAAGAAACACTTTCCGTCTTTCACTTTTAATGCGTAAAGCATGGGAACGTAGTACACTTCCATACTAAAACCCTGAAGAAAATCGGAATCCGGAAACATTTACCGTTACACCCCTCGAATATCGAGAGGGCTCCGAACACTAAATATCATATGTTAGCACCACTGATGGCTCCTGCTATGCCTCCTTGTATTCTGGCAGACTACAAGCTGCGTTAAGAAGCAGTTTCGATGGGTAGCAGGTTTTTCAAAAACTATTTGAAATGTGGGCTCGTCAGACCACAGAACACTTTTCCACTTTGCATCAGTCCAGCTTAGATGAGCTCGGGCCCAGCAAAGCCGGCAGCGTTTTTGGGTGTTGTTGATAAATGGCTTTGGCTTTGCATAGTTGAGTTTTAACTTGCACTTACAGATGTAGCAACCAACTGCAGTTACTGACAGTGGTTTTCTGAAGTTTTCCTGAGCTCATGTGGTGATATCCTTTACACACTGATGTCGGTTTTTGATACAGTACCACCTGAGGGATCGAAGGTCACGGCCTTGCCGCTTACGTGCAGTGATTTTTCCATATTCTCTGAAAACCTTTGTTTCAAAGCTTAGTACTTTTTTGACTGGATACTTTCTACAAAATCAAAAATTACAGGGAAATGTTGCTATAGTCACATCATAGTTTGTATTTTTGTTGTTGTTGTTACTTTTGGATGCTTTGTTAGCAACTGTTGTGCGAGCAACTTAGATATTATTTTCATTTTAAGAAGTGTACAATTGTTGCTGCTCTTAATATTTTAGTACTTGATGTTCTTGGTGCTAATGTTTATTGTTTTTGTAAATCGTGTTTTTATTGTTGCACTTGGAGATTTCTGTAAAGTGAAAATAATATCTATTATCTTTACACCAGTTTTAAAGTCTGTGCAGCAGCTCCCCGTCCACTTCAAGGTCAATTTCAAAGTTCTATTATGAGTTTTTCAACGTCGTAATGGCCTTACGCCCTTTTATCTATCTGACCTGCTTTAACCATATCAATCCTTGCGAATTCTGAGGCCTCTGGCACCAAACGTTTGTCTTTATCAAATACCAGAACAAATACCTACGTTGCCTTTAGCAGGCACACCTTTTAAATTTTACTGATCATTTTAAACTCTTTGGTTCTTAATTGTTATTCTGTTATTTTCTATTTTATTTTATTGTTATTAATATTGTTACCGTAGTTTCCGGACTATAAGGCGCACTTAAAATCTTTTTTTCTCTCTCAAAACTCGACAGTGCGCCTTACAACCCGGTGCGCCTAATGTACGAAATAGTTCTGGTTTTGCTTCCCGACCTGGAAGCAATTTTATTTGGTACATGGTGTAATGATAAGTGTGACCAGTAGATGGCAGTCAGACATAAGAGATGTGTGTCGACTGCAATATGACTCAAGTAAACAATACCAAAATGTTATACAGTATGTTCCATTGAAAATGTAGAACATTACACATTACAAAATGTTTTAGTATGACTTTGGTAAAGTACAAAGCCGCACCGCTTGATGTGCTTCAACATAAACGTATTATTATGGTGTGTGTATAAGATAAGACATATTATCTGGCATTTTGTTTCACAATATTATGCAAAAGCAACTTTTCTTACCTTCTGGTACCTGCTGATCTGTATTTAGGATCTGCATAAATCCTGAAAAATTGCGCGCATCCGCCTTTGTAATCCGTGGCCACACCGTTGTTGATAAGGTTCTTCTTTCTCTATCTTCTTGTTATGTGACATTCATTCTCTGCTGTTGCCATTTCTAATATAAAGTAGTGTAAAGTTCTTATTTATATCTGTCAGTAAACTCGCCATGAAAGCGCCAAAACATACCGGTGTAGTAAGTTTACATTATTCACCCAAGGAACGCTAGTTATTAGAGAGTTCTGGTCGGACGGTTTTTCCCGGGACACATTGCTGGATGTTGTTTCTGGATGAGAAGATGCTGCTTCGTTTTTGATTTAAGTAAAGTCTGAATGTCATTAAAACAGTTAGCTACATCTTTTGACACTTCTCCCCCTCCCGTCCGCTACAACAAGACCATAGATATGACCGCCCACAAAACGGCGCATCCTGAAGCGACTGTCAGAAAGCGACTTGAAGATGATCTGTAAAACATAAAATATGCAACATTTTGACCAAAGAACCATCATTACATGTTATGTAGACCACAAGAAGTGTTTTCAATTTAGAAAAATAATAATAATAATATTACTCCTTTAATGCGCCTTATACTCCGGTGCGCCTTATATATGAAAAAGATAAAAAATAGACCATTCATCGGCAGTGCACTTTATAATCCGTTGTGCCCTATGGTCTGGAAAATACGCTATTCTCACAATTTGTATGATTTTTTTTGTTGTATTTATTAATTCATTATTTATGTTGCAGCTTGCTTGTGCATGAAAAGTGTTATACAAATAAAGTTTGATTGATTAATTGATTGATTTTTAGTATTTAAGCATGCAGTACAATTAAGAGATTCCCTTTAAGTTCAGGAAAAACATTTATATTTTTGGCATACTTGTATTATTTTATTCGAAATATTTGCTACTCGACCACCATGCATGCCTTCCGGTATTAGACCTTTCTGGAACATATTGAATTTGACCTTGGAGGTTTAACTGTGGATATGACAATGTTGCAATTTCCACACAATCCCCCGAAATAAACTCCTCATCTCCATGTCCCCGCCATCCTTCCCCGACACACTATGTCTCCCCGAGGGCCTTTACCTTGCCTAAACATATTTTATTCCTGTTGGCGGCACAAAGCATTTCTCACAGCCTGCGCGTCATCCTCTGAGGATTGTGACATTTTTGTTTTCCGACCCCAGCTCCACCATTTTTCGCTGTCACCTTGTGATTCTTCGCTTCCCGTGTGCAATTCCACAAGCTGCCCTTTTCTATTGGCCTATTACCAGTGGCTCCCCATCGCACTGCTCCACCCGTCTGCACGCAGTCTTATAAGCAGAATTCAGCCGCAGGCGAGCGAAAGAAAAAGCAAATTCGAGAGATCAATATTCACTTTCTATCTCTTGCTACCAAAGATGCAAATTAAACGCATCTTTGTTCTTCCTCTTATACATAGCATTGATTATATTGCACACAATAAGCTTCGACTTATCCTGAATTAGAATAGAAATGTAGTGGCAATATTTTATTTTTTGTATTTTGGGTCATTTCTGTAGTGCTTTTTCCAACTCTGCATGGACAGAGAAGCAGGTCGGATAAAAAAAAAAAAAAACGGTTTATTTCAATTCCCCTGATGCACATCCCTGGAGCTGTTGCCCAGAGGCAAAAACAGCTGTAACCAGTAGGGATTCCGAGCTGGAGTGAAAGGAAATGAGATGATGGTGGGGAATGGTGATGAGGCATCAGAGGGAGGGGGCGGGGGAGGTGGAGGTGAGAAGACGGATGCGTGAGAAGAGCGAGGGAGAGGAAAAGAAGAAGGTGGTGAGTGACATGAAGGCGGAAAGAGGGAGAGACGGGAACAAGCTGAGCAGAAAGAGCCAAGAGAGGTTGGTGGCTATGAGGGAGCCTTTTTTTCCCCGTCGAGGCGATTCGTCATTGGAAATTCAAAGTAAAAGCAACTGCTGCAACAATTGTACAACAATAGTCACTCACAATAACCAGTTCAGCAAGTTTTACATTCGATTACATTAGCTTAAAAGTAGCTCTGTACAGTGTTACCTTGGGATGGGAGTTTCATTTGTTCTATGACACAATTTGTACCTAAAAAAAACGTGTATTGCAAAACAGCACGATTTTAACATGCAACGTATTTTAAAAAGAAAAATAAAGTTTTAGATTGTAAATATATACATATGTGTATATATGTATATATATGTATGCACATATATGTATGTGTATATACATATATATATGTATATGTTTATATATATATATATATATATATATATATATATATATATATATATATATATATATATATATGTGTTTATACATATGTATATATACATATATATGTTTATACATATGTATATATATAAACATATATATATATATATATATATATATATGCAGTATAAACATATACGTGTATGTACAGTATATATGCAGTATAAACATATGTGTATGTACAGTATATATGTATATATATACATATGAATATATATGTGTGTGTATATATATACATGCATATATATATATCTATATATATATATATATATATGTATATATATATATATATATATATATGTATATATATTTATATATATATATATATATATATATACACACACATATATATATATATATATATATATATATATATATACATATATATATGTATATATATATATATATACACATACATATGTGTATATATGTATATATATATACACATACATATATATATATAGATATACATATGTATATCTATATATGTATGTATACACACATATATGCTGTATGTATGTGTATATATGTATATATAATGTTAGCTATCGTATGTATATATATATGTATATATATACTGTATGTTTGTATATATATATATGTGTCTGTATGTATAAATATATATGTTTTATACATATATATACACACACACACACACACACACACATTTATTTATATATATATATATATATATATATATATATATACACACACACACACACACACACACACATTTATTTATATATATATATATATATATATATATATATATATATATATATATATATATATATATATATATATAATGTTAGCTATCGAAAATTTGCGTGGTAGCAGTAAATAGCCACCGGCTTGATAGTTTGCAGTTCCACACTGGCACCACCACTCATGCAACAAACTCAAAACTCTGTATAAGTACTGTATGAAGAAAAAAAACAATGCGATGACTGCAAACAGCAAATATAAAGTTTGAGTAAAATACTGTATGTAAGTTCCTACTGTGGTCATACTGAATCATTGTGGTATTATCGTGTCAGTTTGTATATACACTTGAACTTGAACTTGTAACAGCTACGGTGTGAATGAATTATCAGTAAAAGGTGTGGAGAAGGGGAAGAATTGATTACAATGAGTCAATGATTTGCTGGTGAATGGTGCAAACGTAACAACGTGATGTCCCTTAATGCAACGCATCAGAAACAAGACAAGGAAACACACCAAATTAAGTTCCTGGAGTGGCTGAAATTAGGATTTCAAAGACTTTAGTCTCTGGACTGACTAAAATGTCCAAGTTTCCTAGCGACAGCCGTGATACCTTCAGGATTTGTGGCGTATCTACAAAGAGGAGTGGAGACGTGTGCATCCCTGGTGATCACCAACAAAAAAAAAAGTCTGACCTTTTGCGTGTGTCAACAATGGTTTCTCTACCAAGTCCCCTGAAAACCTACAGTACCAACACAATCTGGAATGTCTTTGTAAGGGGGGTAAACTCACATGGTCAAATAATGTGTACATTATAGCTGTAAAAGAGGGACAAAATACATCCAAAATCTCCACGGCAATGATGACGGCGGGGAAGACACATCTATTATCTATCAGGAGATAGAACCATGAGAAAAGGCTGATAGCGGGAAAAAGAGCGGGTGAGGTGTGGTAATTACTGCAGTGTACCCAGACAGAAGTGGCTAGACGGACAGTGATTAACCTTTAAGGGTTACTGGGCCATGGGAGGGAAATAATTAGATTTCCTCATGTCAGTGCTGAGGGGACAGCGTATAACGAAGTCCTTACTGTCAAAAGACGAACATTGAAAATATTTTTAATTAATATCTCTTAACGCCACTTTTTTTTTATTTATTTTTTATTTTTTTAAATATACTTTGTTGAAGAATTTTACTATTCACTTTCACTCATTGTTTTATTAGGTTTTTAATAGTTATCCTTTCCAAAAAGTCAGATGAAAAATTAATTGTTGGAGAAACCAAAGCAATTGCCATCCACCTTCTTCCGCTTATCCGAGGTCGGGTCGCGGGGGCAGCAGCCTAAGCAGGGAAGCCCAGACTACCCTCTCCCCAGCCACTTCGTCCAGCTCCTCCCGGGGGAAAAATAAATTGTAGGAGAAACCAAAGCAATTTTCCCATAAAAAATAATGTAATTGCAATTATTCCTATGCAGGCAGTTACAAATATGACCAAAAAACTAATTTTATAGCGATTAAATATGCAAAAAAAAAAAAGTGAAATACACATACATGACAAATAAAATTGATAAATAAAAATGTAACATCATCTTTACATTCATTGAATACTCTTGAATTCAATAGTGTCTCTCACCTATTGTGGGTTATTTTGCAGTCGTCAGTCCTTCCATGCTTTCACAGGTTTTTTTTGTGATTGCCTAAATTTGCCTGCAGCTTTTTAAAAATGTTAAAATTGAAGGGCTTTAATTTTTTCATTATTATTATTATTTTTTAATTCAATAAGTTTGTGATTTTATGACTTTGTTATCAATGTTTTAAGTTCACATCAACCTCAAAAAACGCTGGATTGCAACAAAAATTGAAAAAAAAAACTACTGTATTGATGTTTTACTCATTTTATACGACATAGACTTAACAGTAGACATCAGGACGCAGTAAAAGCATATATTTAGAGCTCATTGTCAAAGCACTGTGCAGTTTTAATTAAAACTAATAATACAAATACAGTGGTACCTTAAAGGGGTTAAAGGGGCTGTTTGTAACATTTACACAGATGCCTAGAGGGCGCCAACTTTCCAACGTATTTTACAAAGTATACATCTCGCTAGCGTTAGCTGTCGTTAAATGTACAGTACAGGCCAACAGTTTGGACACACCTTCTCATTCAATGTGTTTTCTTTATTTTCATGACTATTTACATTGTAGATTGTCACTGAAGGCATCAAAACTATGAAGTGAAAGAAGTGAAGTGTCACTGAAGAGAATGCCAAGAGTGTGCAAAGCAGTAATCAGAGCAAAGGGTGGCTATTATGAAGAAACTAGAATCTAAGATATGTTTTCAGTTATTTCACCTTTGTTTGTTAAGTACATAACTCCACATGTGTTCATTCATAGTTTTGATGCCTTCAGTGACAATCTAAAATGTAAACAGTCATGAAAATAAAGAAAACCCATTGAATGAGAAGGTGTGACGAGACCGGGTGTTGTGACCGCCGTAAACACCAATAATTTTATTCGGGCCGGTAAAAACTTTTATAACATAAACTTTGTGTTTGTGAACTTATAGACAATGGTCAAGCAAATGTGTTCTGTTAAACCACTAATGGTAACATAAGCTAGCCAATGTCGTTCTTGTTATGTTTTGCATTTAAAAAAGATTCCTGTGAGAAGGTTGCAAACAGCATTTTAACTCATCAGCATCTTAATTTACGAGTACCGTATTTTCCAGACCATAGGGCGCACCGGATTATATTACACAAGTCAGGTCTATTTTCATACAAAAGGCAGGGACTACAAAGCCAGACGTGCACAAATTTTAAGGACTTATGCAGATCCCAAATACAGATCAGCAGGTACCAGAAGGTAAGAAAAGTTGCTTTTTCATAAAATTGCGAAACAAAACGACAGATAATGTTTTACCTTATACACACACCATAATAATACTTGTATGTTGAAGCACAGTACAATCCATCAAGCGGTGCGGCTTCATAACTTACCAAAGTTGTACTAAAACATTTTGACAGATTTTTGAGTGCCGTGTGTAATGTTCTATATTTTCAAAGGAACATATAACATTTTGGTGTTGTTTACTGCCATCATATTGCAGTCTATCCATATCTCTTATGTGTGACTACCATCTTCAGGTCACACTTATCATTTCACCATGTACCAAATAAAATACCTCTGAGGTCGGTAAGCACAACCAAAATTATTCCGTACATTAGGCGCACCGGGTTATAAGGCGCACTGTCGAGTTTTGAGTAAATGAAAGGAATTTAATTGTGCTTTATAGTCCGAAAAATACGGTAATCTGAGATATAAGCTGTCTGCTTTTTGTTATGCTTTAAATTGCGAGCATACCTTGAGTTACGAGCATTACTGCTCTTGATTGAAGTAATATTTGTAACAGGGTTGTGCCTTTTGAGCGGTAAATAGCTAATCTATTTTTCCTGTTACATTTACGAAGAAACAAAACTCTTAGAGCAAAACTGCATGTCATTCAAATATGTGAATGTGAGTGTGAATGTTGTCTGTCTATCTGTGTTGGCCCTGCGATGAGGTGGTGACTTGTCCAGGGTGTACCCCGCCTTCCGCCCGATTGTAGCTGAGATAGGCTCCAGCGCCCCCGCGACCCCGAAGGGAATAAGCGGTAGAAAATGGATGGATGAATAAATGGTAAATGGCCAATGGGTCATACTGGTGTAGCGCTTTTCTACCTTTGAGGTTGTAAAATGTTGGTGTTGTTTACTTGAGTCTAGAGCTGCAATAACTAATCGATTAAATCGATTAAAATCGATTATAAAAATAGTTGGCGATTAATTTAGTCATCGATTCGTTGGATGTATGCTATGCGCATGCGCAGAGGCAATTTTTTATTTTTTTTTAATGTTTTTTTTTGTTTGTTTTATAAACCTTTATTTATAAACTGCAACATGTACAAACAGCTGATAAACAATAATCAAAATAAGTATGGTGCCAATATGCTGTTTTTTTCAATAAAATACTGGAAAGGATAGAAATGTAGTTTGTCTCTTTTATCCGATTATTAATCGATTAATCAAAGTAATAATCGACAGATTAATCGATTATCAAATTAATTCGTTAGTTGCAGCCCTACTTGAGTCATATTGCACCCTACACATAACTCTTATGTGTGACTGCCATCTACTGGTCACACTTATAATTTCAACATGTACCAAATAAAATACAATTTGAGGTCGGTAAGCACAACCAAAATTATTCCGTTATAAGGCGCATTGTCGAGTTTTGAGAAAATGAAAGAATTTTAAGTGTGCCTTATAGTCGGAAAAATACGGTATTGTAATTATAAAAAAAACATTCCAATTATAATTAAATTTCTTATCATCCACAAGTTGCAGACATTCTTCGTGTATGTTTTATGTTTGAAAAGTGTTTGTCCACATTAAACATTAATTTATGTTCGAACACCCCTCTCTCTCCCCACATGTTAAGAACATTTGTGACCTGTTGAGAGCGATCGATAACAGTCATTTTTGTTGGTAAATGATATGATAAGAGACTATCATCACACATCGGGGTTGCAGTTTACTGTGAGGTTCGTTCTCCCGGGGTGCAAACGGACGACTCCGGACAGGACTTGCGGGTAGGAACATGATTTAATCTTGAAAAGTCAAAACAGCACCACAAACAGAAAAGTAACAGGAGCATGAAGCAAACAATGACACTAGACCAGTGGTTCTTAACTTGGGTTCGATCGAACCCTAGGGGTTCGGTGAGTCGGGCTCAGGGGTTCGGCGGAGGTCAAAACACACCCGACTCATCGTGTAAATAAAAACTTCTTCCTATCGGCGTATTACGGATACGACAACAGCAGAAGTCAGACTGATTTGCAGGTGTGTAATTTGTTGTGAGTTTATGCACTGTGTTGGTTTTGTTGTTTGAACAAGGTGATGTTCATGCACGGTTCATTTTGTGCACCAGTAATAAAACATGGTAACACTTTAGTATGGGGAACATATTCACCATTAATTAGTTTCTTATTAACATGCAAATTAGTAACATATTGGCTCTTAACTAATCATTATTAAGTAGTTATTAATGCCTTATTCGGCATGGCCTTATTATAACCCTAACCCTCTAACCCAGGGGTCGGGAACCTTTTGGGTGAGAGACCCATGAAAGCCAACTATTTTAAAATGTATTTCCGTGAGAGCCATATACTATTCTTTAACACTGAATACAACTAAATGCGTGCATTTTTAAGTAAGACCAACATTTTTAGAGTACCGTATTTTTCTGACTATAAGTCGCAGTTTTTTTCATAGTTTGGTTGGGGGTGCGACTTATACTCAGGAGCGACTTAGGTGTGAAATTAACACATTACCGTAAAATATCAAATAATATTATTTATCTCATTCACGTAAGAGACTAGACGTATAAGATTTCATGGGATTTAGCGATTAGGAGTGACAGATTGTTTGGTAAACGTATAGCATGTTGTATATGTTATAGTTATTTGAATGACTCTTACCATAATATGTTACGTTAACATACCAGTTGGTTATTTATGCCTCATATAACGTACACTTATTCAGCCTGTTGTTCACTATTCTTTATTTATTTTAAATTGCCTTTCAAATGTCTATTCTTGGTGTTGGGTTTTATCAAATAAATTTCCCCCAAAAATGCGACTTATACTCCAGTTTTTTTCCTTCTTTATTATGCATTTTCGGCCGGTGCGACTTATACTCCAAAGCGACTTATACTCCGAAAAATACGGTATAATAAGCCTCTTTTTCTTTTTAATAACAGTTATTCTGAAGGTAACCAATAATAAATAAAATGCTTCTTACCATTAATGCGACTTCTGGTGCTGTATGGTTTTGCTGATGGCTTTGTAGTCTGATTGATACATGGTTATTTTTAACACTGTGATTACCAGCGGAATTATTCATTACTTATCGTGTTAAGTAATGTCAGCTAGGATTTATCTGAGAGCCAGATGCAGTCATCAAAAGAGCCACATCTGGCTCTAGAGCCATAGGTTCCCTACCCCTGCTCTAACCCTAACCCTAACCAAATAACTCCAAAATAAGTCTTTGTTACTTAGAATATGTTCCCCATACTAAAGTGTTACCAAAAACATATAACTTTGTCTTGAATTTGGAAAAAAAACATTTTATTTTTCACTAAAGAAGGGTTCGGTGAATGCGTTTATGAAACTGGTGGGGTTTGGTACCTCCAACAAGGTTAAGAACCACTGGATTAGACTGAGCGTGGCGAGCAAGGTGACTAAATAGGTCTTTGATTAGTGGTTGACAGCAGCTGAGCGTGGGACCACTAACCAGAGGCAGGTGAACCCAATTAATCCCCATGGTGACCAAAATAAACCCAGGAGTGCACAAACAGGAACTAAGGGAGTCCAAATCTAACAGAACATAACAAAACATGATACGGATCATGACATCAACATACAGTATCTAACACTAGGTCAGCATTGTAAATGAGAATTAGTTTTTAATTGTCTTACCCTGGATAAAAAAAGGTTGAATAAGTACAAAACTACATATTAAACTAGAAGTCGTGCAATAATTGAGGCGGTATATGAAAACCAACAGCAATCTTCGGATTACATTTTCCTACTCCAAGTGGAGTATAAGGAAACCGAGGTACCGTGGTATATCGTGTGAAAAAGTTACAGGCCACACTATCTAAATCTTTATTTCATTCCGCATCATCTGAAATAAAATGCTGCTTTGACATTTAATGACGCGAATGTGGGATTGTCGGAACTTGTCAGACTGCCAGACTCGGCAGTCAGGAAATGAAAAGATACAGTCACCATAATAAAATCAATTTGAACACAACAGAAAAAAAAAAGTATGAAAAGAAAACAACCTAATAAAAAGGATCAATACGTAAAAGAAAGTAATAAAGCTCTTGTCTCATGAGAAAGCATGATACACTTTCTGTCAGGCCGATTCTGTTTCTCTCTCTCACGGCTGTGATCTTCCGAGATAGACGCACAAGATGTACATTTTATATTAAGTCGATACCCGCTGAAATAAACAATAATACTCTTTAACCTATATGACAAGAGGGTGTAAAGTGAGTTATGGCTTTACACCAAACAACAGTTCTAAGACAGCAAAACTTTAGATGACTAATGTTTTATTCATACAGCACATTAGTCCATCATTAAAACAACACTTCCACTTATGAATTAACAGAATTGAAACAACAACCATAACATCACTTTTAGAGGGTGTTAGAGTTTGTTTGGAGCAGGATACTCCCTGGTTCAGGTGTGTGGGCTGGGAGTCTTGGTGGAAATGAATTATGTATTTTTAGTCAATCCTATAAATAATACAATTTATCTATAACATTGATTTTAAGCACACCTCTGCGTAACATTTGATCCTTATTAAAGGGAAACTGCACTTTTTTTGGAGTTGTTCCTATCCACAATTTTTATGTAAGTCAAGCACTCACATGTTTTTTATGCATTCTATAAACCCCGTTTCCATATGAGTTGGGAAATTGTGTTAGATGTAAATATAAACGGAATATAATGATTTGCAAATCCTTTTCAACCCATATTCAGTTGAATGCACTACAAAGACAAGATATTTGATGTTCAAACTCATAAACTTTATTTTTTTTTGCAAATAATAATTAACTTAGAATTTAATGGCTGCAACACGTGCCAAAGTAGTTGGGAAAGGGCATGTTCACCACTGTGTTACATGGCCTTTCCTTTTAACAGCACTCAGTAAACGTTTGGGAACTGAGGAGACACAGTTTTTAAGCTTCTCAGGGGGAATTCTTTCCCATTCTTGCTTGATGTACAGCTTAAGTTGTTCAACAGTCCGGGGGTCTCCGTTGTGGTATTTTAGACTTCATAATGTGCCACACATTTTCAATGGGAGACAGGTCTGGACTACAGGCAGGCCAGTCTAGTACCCGCACACTTTTACTATGAAGCCACGTTAATGTAATACGTGGCTTGGCATTGTCTTGCTGAAATAAGCAGGGGCGTCCATGATAACGTTGCTTGGATGGCAACATATGTTGCTCCAAAACCTGTATGTACCTTTCAGCATTAATGGCGCCTTCACAGATGTGTAAGTTACCCATGTCTTGGGCACTAATACACCCCCATACCATTACAGATGCTGGCTTTTCAACTTTGCGCCTATAACAATCCGGATGGTTCTTTTCCTCTTTGGTCCGGAGGACACGACGTCCACAGTTTGCAAAAACAATTTGAAATGTGGACTCGTCCGACCACAGAACACTTTTCCACTTTGCATCAGTCCACCTTAGATGAGCTCAGGCCCAGCGAAGCCGACGGCTTTTCTGGGTGTTGTTGATAAACGGTTTTCGCCTTGCATAGGAGAGTTTTAACTTGCACTTACAGATATAGCGACCAACTGTAGTTACTGACAGTGGGTTTCTGAAGTGTTCCTGAGCCCATGTGGTGATATCCTTTACACACTGATGTCGCTTGTTGATGCAGTACAGCCTGAGGGATCGAAGGTCACAGGCTTAGCTGCTTACGTGCAGTGATTTCTCCAGATTCTCTGAACCCTTTGATGATATTACAGACTGTAGATGGTGAAATCCTTAAATTCCTTGCAATAGCTGATTGAGAAAGGTTTTTCTTAAACTGTTCAACAATTTGCTCACGCATTTGTTGACAAAATGGTGACCCTCGCCCCATCCTTGTTTGTGAATGACTGAGCATTTCATGGAATCTACTTTACCCAATTTGCCTGTTCATCTGTGGGATGTTCCAAATTAGTGTTTGATGAGCATTCCTCAACTTTATCAGTATTTATCGCCACCTTTCCCAACTTCTTTGTCACGTGTTGCTGGCATCAAATTCTAAAGTTAATGATTAATTGAAAAAAAAAAAGAATGTTTATGAGTTTGAACATCAAATATGTTGTCTTTGTAGCATATTCAACTGAATATGGGTTGAAAATGATTTGCAAATCATTGTATTCCGTTTATATTTACATCTAACACAAATTCCCAACTCATATGGAAACGGGGTTTGTAAATGATAAATAAACTTGAGTAAATGTCAGCTAACGATTGAGTCGATCGTAGTCGCCCTAGTCTGCCTATAAAGCGCTGTAAAAACATCCAAACACCTCCACCATCATTGTATATACACGCTGAATGTATGTCTGTAATGTACTAACAAGCACATTCATAATAACATGTAATGTTTACGTATTTTGCGCATTAATTTCATTGACGCATCACTACGTTTGCTTTTTCCGGTCCACAATACAAAAAAAACTACTACTAATCATGGCAGACTATATGAGAGACATCTAGCATAATAAAACACTTACTGTACAATGTCTGCTGTCACTGGGATGACGACTAATGGGATGTTTATACCTTCCTGTTTGGATTAAGGAGTAATCCTAATACTTGCAAAGGGTTAAAAAGAAGTATGTGCAAACAAGCTTATTTTCGTGTCTTCCTCGCTATCTGTGGGTATGAATTGACTGTCAAAGTTGACCAACTTCTCGGTTTATGTCCACAACATTTGATCCTTATTAAAGGGAAACTGCACTTTTTTTGGAGTTGTTCCTATCCACAATCCTTATGTAAGACAAGCACTTACATGTTTTTTTATGCATTCTAAATAGTACATAAACATTAGTAACAATTGAGTCGATCGTAATCGCTCTATTCCGCCTATAAATCACTCTAAAAAACATCCAAACACCTCCGTCATCATTATATATACACGCTGTATGTATGTATGTATGTATGTAATGTATTAACAATTACATTCATATAACATGTAATAGCTGTTACTGTAATATTGTACATATTATATAATGATATAATATATCAATATATATTATATACTGTATATATAATATGAACATTTTACATATACAGTCGTGGTCAAAAGTTTACATACACTATGTCTTGGCTGTCTTGAGTTTCCAATAATTTCTACGACTCTTTTTTTTTGTGATGGAGTGATTGGAGCACATACTTGTTGGTCACAAAAAACATTCATGAAATTTGGTTCTTTTATGAATTTATTATGGGTCTACTGAAAATGTGAGCAAATCTGCTGGGTCAAAAGTATACATACAGCAATGTTAATATTTGGTTACATGTCCCTTGGCAAGTTTCACTACAATAAGGCGCTTTTGGTAGCCATCCACAAGCTTCTGGTTGAATTTTTGACCACTCCCCTTGACAAAATTGGTGCAGTTCAGCTAAATGTGTTGGTTTTCTGATATGGACTTGTTTCTTCAGCATTGTACACACATTTAAGTCAGGACTTTGGGAAGGCCATTCTAAAACTCTAATTCTAGCCTGATTTAGCCATTCCTTTACCACTTTTGACGTGAGTTTGGGGTCATTGTCCTGTTGGAACACCCAACTGCGCCCAAGACCCAACCTCCGGGCTGATGATTTTAGGCAGCAAAACAGGCCCAGAGCATAATACTACCACCACCATGCTTGACGGTAGGTTTGGTGTTCCTGGGATTAAAGGCCTCACCTTTATAAATAAAGTTGATTTGATTTGATTTGATTTTCTCCTCTAAACATATTGCTGGGTATTGTGGCCACACAGCTCAATTTTTGTTTCATCTGACACCACATGGACAAACTTCAGGAGTAAAGTTCTGTGGTCAGATAAAAACAGTATACGCTAATACTTGGTTAATATTCAGGTCACGAAATGTAAATGGTGTATTGTTAGAGGTTTTTGTATGCTTATTTAGAGGGACTTGTTAGCCGAATAGAGGAGCTCCAATTAACTCAATTTTTGCTGACGTTTATTTTCAATTCGGAATGCCTAAAAAATAAAACATACAGTACAGGCCAAAAGTTTGGACACACCTTCTCATTCAATGCCTTTTCTTTATTTTCATGACTATTTACATTGTAGATTGTCACTGAAGGCATCAAAACTATGACACCTGTGAAGTGAAAACCATTTCAGGTGACTACCTCTTGAAGCTCATTAAGAGAATGCCAAGTCTGTGCAAAGCAGTAATCAGAGCAAAAGGTGGCTATTTTGAAGAAACTAAAATATAAAACGTGTTTTCAGTTATTTCACCTATTTTTGTTAAGTCCATAACTCCGCATGTGTTCATTCATAGTTTTGATGCCTTCAGTGACAATCTACAATGTAAATAGTCATGAAAATAAAGAAAAGGCATTGAATGAGAAGGTGTGTCCAAACTTTTGGCCTGTACTGTATGTGGTCTTGTTTTAAATAAGAATTGTGAATGAGGGGCACAATTCCCCCCCAAAAGTGCAGTTCCCCTTTAACATTAAAGCCAACGAAAAATATAAATGAAAATAAACTCAATAAATTCAAATTGATCAGCAATTCAGGAGCACAACACAAAAAAATCAAACATTGGATCTACAAAAATAAAAACAAATACAGTCTAAGTAATAAGAATTTGTGCTGTTTTTTTTTTAATGAAAACAAGGAAATCAGGAATAATGGCTATAATGAGCACGCTTTATTGCGCGCGCATTATTAATTATATATATATATATATCTATATCTATATCTATATCTATATATATATATATATATATATATATATATATATATATATCAGTGGTTCTTAACCTTGTTGGAGGTACGGAACCCCACCAGTTTCATATGCGCATTCACCAAACCCTTCTTTAGTGAAAAATAAAATGTTGTTTTTTTCAAATTCAAGACAAAGTTATATGTTTTTGGTAACACTTTAGTATGGAGAACATATTCTAAGTAACAAAGACTAAATTTGGAGTTATTTGGACACTAGGGGAACATATTCTAAGTAACAAAGACTACATTTAGAGTTATTTGGACACTAGGGGAACATATTCTAAGTAATAAAGACTACATTTAGAGTTATTTGGTTAGGGTTAGGGTTATAATAAGGCCATGGCGAATAAGGCATTAATAAGTACTTAATAATGACTAGTTAAGAGCCAATATGTTACTAATTTGCATGTTAACAAACAACTAATTAATGGTGAATATGTTCCCCATACTAAAGTGTTACCATGTTTTATTACTGGTGCACAAAATGAACCGTGCATGAACATCACCTTGTTCAAAGAACAAAACCAACACAGTGCATAAACTCACAACAAATTACACACCTGCAAATCAGTCAGCTGTTGTCGTATCCGTAATACGCCGATAGGGAGAAGTTTGTATTTACACGATGAGTCGGATGTGTTTTGACCTCCGCCGAACCCCTGAGGCTGACTCACCGAACCCCTGGGGTTCGATCGAACCCAGGTTAGGAACCACTGATATATATATATTTATATATATATATATATTTTTTTTTAAGTAGACTGTCAATTTTACAGTAAAAACTTAACATTTACAAAATTTTACTGTAAAATAGTGTTTTTTTGTTTTACATCATTTTATGGTAAATGGAAAAACAGTACCACTGTTTTTTGGGAGAGGGTTTTACGGAAACACCCGGCAGCTTAATTGCCAGAATTTTTGGAAAAATGGAAAAACAGTTCTTAGCTGCCAGTTTTGCTACCGTAAAAACAAACGTACCGTTTTTCCATTTACAGTAATACACCGTTAAAATCAACAACCGTCGATTTTACAGTCAAAAACTGGCTGCTCAGTCAACAGAATTTTTACGCAAAAAACAGTAAAAGTTTTCTTCAATTTACAGTAATATGCTGTAAAGAACAACATAAAATGTATTGTCATTTTTATTAATTTGATGGGTAGTTTGCTGTAAAGTTAAGTAGTTTTATTTAGACAAAAACATGTTTTAAAAGTATGACAATATACTGTAATATTTGTTGCAATAATTGATACTATTAAAGTTTAAAAGGTATGCAATTTCAAGCAGTACATACACTATATTGCCAAAAGTATTTGGCCACCTGCCTTGACTCACATATGAACTTAAAGTGCCATCCCATTACTAACCCATAGGGTTCAATATGATGTTGGTCCACCTTCTGCAGCTATTACAGCTTCAACTCTTCTGGGAAGTCTGTCCACAAGGTTGCGGAGTGTGTTTATAGGAATTTTCCACCATTCTTCCAAAGGTGCATTGGTGAGGTCACACACTGATGTTGGTCGAGGAGGCCTCACTCTCAGTCTCTGTTCTAATTCATCCCAAAGGTGTTCTATCGGGTTCAGGTCAGGACTCTGTGCAGGCCAGTCAAGTTCATCCACACCAGACTCTGTCATCCATGTGGCCAGGCCAAGTGATTGGAACACCTGATTCTGATCATTTGGATGTGTGGCCAAATACTTTTGGCAATATAGTGTATATTTTTTCTGTCAAAATGAAAAAAAAACATTACATTTAGTGAAAAATATTAAGTACTTTATTGACACATATCTTTCAAAGGTGTTTGCGGGCCAGATACAATGATGTCGTGGGCCAGATCTGGCCCCCGGGCCTTGAGTTTGACACATGTGAGATAAAGCATGTTCCCCAGGGTTACACTGTCATCACACTATTTGAGTTTTATGGGGTGTCAAAAAAAACAATTGACGATAACCATAACATGATCCGACACATAAATTCTGTAAACCGCTCCACCCGCTAACACACACACACTTACACACAAACCTGGCCTTTTACACATTGAAGGGTGTGTAATGCACTGCATCTTTCTTAATTAACAAGAACACAAAGTTTCAGGAGTGTTGCAATTCTTTACTCATACAAAATAAATCAAATTTTGAAACTTTTTCTACATTCAATTTCATGCTTGGAACCGTTACGGCATTTGCAAGCCCGTGCTAATAAATATGCTATTAACTGCCTTGTGAAATAATCACTCACAAGAGCTGCTTGAATTACACAGCTGACAGAGCCCCGTGGAAGTGGTTTTCAAAGTACGCCACACTAATCTGGGCATGTAGACACGACCTCACTGTTTATGCTTCATTTACTCAAACAAAGACTCATTAATAGTGACGGATACACATTTGAAATAAATCACACGCCGATATCTTTACATCGATTGTGTATGCCTGTTGTCAGTCCGCAGAAACTTATTTTTAGTTGTTCATTAGAAGTTATTGAAAAAAATTATTTGTATATATTTTATATAATTTTATATATATATATATATATATATATATATATATATATATATATATATATATATATATATATATATATATATATTTAATATATTAAAAAAAAATTTATTTTAATTTTTTTTAAGAGGTCATATTCTGATTTTTTTCATTTAAAACACTTCCTTGTGGTCTAAATAACATGTGATGGTGGTTCTTTGGTTGAAACTTTGCAAAGATTACGTTTTACAGACCATCTTCAAGCCACTTTAGAATGCGCCATTTTGTCTTATTTATGTGCCTCCACTTTGACTGCGTCTCCTCCCCGTCATCTATGATGTAGTTTTTAGCGCTTCCATATGGAGTCTATGTCATGATGTGTTGCCAGGATCATGTTTTGTTTAGTTAAAGACTCCCTTAGTTCTGTTTCAGCACCCCTGGGTTTGTGTTTTCTTAGTCGCCATGGGTGCTGATTATTTTCACCTGCTCCCGGGTGCTAATCAGAGAGCTACTTATTCCTGACTTTCGCCACACTCAGTATGGCTGTCTTGTTTGCTCAATGCAACAAGTTACGTGTGTTTACCGTTTGATTCCCGAGCTAAGCTTTGCCATTTGTTTGCTTGTTTTCCATGCTAAGCTTTTCCCTTTGCTTACCATAGCTTCCCGTGCTATCAGCACGCTTCCTATATTTTTGTATTCCTGCCTGACTGGTTGATGGTAAATAAATCATTGTCTTACCTGCACTCTGCCTCCAGAGTTCCGTCTGCATCCTGGGAAAACGATCCGCGCATTAACATGCGACCCCACCGTTATAGTCTACTGACAAATATAAGTTAAGACTGTATGCTACTTTGTATTAGAAATGGCAACAGCGGAGGATGCATGTGCATGTACGAGCCAGTCTGCCCCACAACAAGAGGATAGAGAAAAATAAGGAACTTATTGACTACGTCGGACTCGCGCAAAAGCTCTTCAGGTAAAACTTTACCCTATAAGGATATATCTGCTGACGTCACAAATTGAGCAAATTCCAAAGGCTTGTTTTATTATAAATGTATTCGCCATGCCTACATGGTTTAATTTCAAATTTTTGAGAGTTATGCAGATCCAAACTAGACAAAAAGAGGTACCAATAAGTAAGAAATTTACCCTTTAATGTAGGGCTGGGCGATATGGCCTTTTTTTAATATCTCAATATTTTTAGGCCATGTCACGATACACGATATTTATCTCGATATTTTGCCTTAGCCTTGAATGAACACTTGATGCATATAATCACAGCAGTATGATGATTCTTTGTGTCTATATTAAAACATTCTTCTTCATACTGTATTAATATATGCTCATTTTAAACTTTCATGCAGAGAGGGAAATCACAACTAAGTCAATTTACCAAAACGGTATTTATTAAACAGTTATTAAGCAGTGGCACAAACATTCATGTCATTTCAAAACAGAAAGTGCAAGATTGTCAGAGACATTTTAAAACAAGCTATTAGTGCACTTTTGTGTTACTAAGATGACATATCAAAACAACACTAACTTAAAGTGCACTTTTTGTACAGAACGCCACTACAATAGTTTAAAACAAATAAAGTGCACTTTTGTGCATGATGTCACACAAGATATTTCAATAACTGTCAAATAAAAATGAGCTGCATAATAGGAAATCAAATAGTGTATGTCTTTCGCTATGTGGTAGGTTCCTGCGGATGTTATCTCCTCCTGTTGTTGACTATTTTTTTCATACAGTGTTGATCTGGAAATGGTTGCCTCTGCATTTTGTTGGTGTGGCACCGAACGGAGATGTTGACATGCGGAGTTTCAACCATTCTTCATTCTCTAGAGGGTGACTTTTTAAATGATGCTACATATTAGCAGTGCTGCTACTTCTTGTAGCAACGCTTTTGCCCCACACTTGACAAACTACGGTTGTCTGTTCGACATATTCCCGCTTGAAGCCAAACCACCGCCAGACGATGGACCCCGTGCTGTTTTTCTTGGGAATTAATTATTCATTCATTTTTTACCAGATTCGCACCTTTGTTCTCTCGTATTACCACTCGCACCACAGCTAACGTTACCCATGCCGCTACCTCTTTGCTCCGCGAGGGCGTATACGTATGTGACGTATGTAAGAAGGTGCGCTTGTTTTATTGAGAAGGAGAGACAAGAAAGGGTGAAAAGAGCCTGTAGTGTAATGCCCGCAGCTAAAAACAACTGCGTAAGAACGTATACTCGAATATCACGATATAGTCATTTTCTATATCGCACAGAGACAAACCCGCGATATATCGATTATATCGAAATATCGCCCAGCCCTACTTTAATGTCAGACTGGCTGCTAAATTACAGAAAACATTTAATGAAAAAGACTTTTGAAATTACATCAAGTGCACAGATGTAAATTGTTTTGACAATGTCTCCAAAATTCATTGCATGAATTAAAATGAAACTTCCCTTAAATTGAGGTTGTAAACAGGAAGTAAAATTACAATTTAAATTAGACTTGACTCCAATTGTCCAAAGTTGAAATGCTCAACTTGTTCAGGACATTCAGCCTTATCTGTGCTTGATGAGGTCATTTTTAGCCAATTTTGTAGGACTAAAACTAAAAGTCAGGGATAGTGTTAGTTGGTGCCAGCATGCTAACAGTTAGCATGCATGTTAGCCATTTTTGTAAGTATACAACTAAAACTCCCAATAAATATTGCTACTTTTAGAGCAGCACAAAGTAACGTTTCAACCTTCATAACACATTTACAATCAGTTGAATGACACCTCTGTCATGACCTGAGGGGGTCTGTATCGCTTTTACTGGCACTTAGCGATATTAAGGAGGGTGGTTGACTTGCTTCCCATTTGTTAAAAAGACGGAAGTCGATGCGAACGCCTACGTGCCGCCAGAAAACAAAAAGAAGAACTTGCTATCATGGTCGAAGCTCCAAAACAACCAAAGAAACGAAAAGGAGTCAAAAAAGGACAAATTTAGCTAACACGGATAAAAGGACAGTCAGGATCAACATTGCCCCAACTTTCACTCGCTGGCGTTAGCTCAAAGACGAGGAATTTCAGACCAATGCTGCTTTGGCTCTGTTTCTGCTGGACTAGTAAGTGACCTTCGATGCTCAAATCAAAATGATAATGCTAATGTTAGCTATCGGACATTTGCGTGGTAGCAATAAATAGCCACCAGCGTGATAGTTTCACTACTACTTCCTTTGGTCTTTCTTTGCTTCGGACCTGCAACCAATACTTTCTCGATAGTAGTGTCATGTTTGTAGCGCAATCCAAGATCATTTCTTGATAGTGTCTGCTATTTAACATTAGCATAGCCATTAGAGACGTAATATTTGTGCCAATATAACAGCAGACATCATGTCAGTATGACGCTATATGCGCTAGTCAAACGTGGTCTTCTTCTGGCAAAACACTACCGCTTTGGTCCACTGGCGCCGTCAAAATCAAAGCAAAACTATTTTGGTATCGGGACAACCCTAGTCTCCATGGTGACAGCCGGTACTACACGCAAAATCCTCATTCAAATAGGGCCGTCTGCACCACTTTTCCACTTTTTATACAATTTCTCACAGTCTTAGTAGATCATAGGTAATGCGCCTACTAATTGTCATTGTTTTGTTGACAATATTTAATTAAACAAGCCATATGTAATAATTGCATGCAAAGTCATCATTAAATGGCCCTGATATGTCAAAAGGCATTAATAAATCATGTTCTTTTCGAATACCTCTATAACTGATAACAGTAGTTCAGGCCGGGATATGCTCATTTCAAAATTTAATTTACAGCCCCGAAATCTTGTTATTGTTTTCATTTCGATGTCCCGCCCTCAACCGTTTGACCATTTAGAAAGTCCGTGAATGTGGCACGCCAGTTACGCACCGCCATCTTCGTCTAGCTACTGCCACTGGTAAAGTTACTAAACATGTCAGACATTAGTAAATCTAAAAGACGTCGTTTCGATTCTCAACTTATTCATGACAAAGCCAGGAACAAAACGAGGATTTGTATCGGGGATGCCTTTGAAAGATGGAGACGTTTGAAGGCGGAGAAGATTTTTTCATCTGACGCCAAACTTGCTAATTTCCTCCTTGTTAGGTAAGTCCGGCATTTACGTTTTTTTATTACTTGTATTAAATGGAAATGGACATTTCGTACGTAAACTATATTGTCCAATACAGTCTATGATCTTGTCTAACAAAGCTAGTATGTTCGTGCAACAAATGCTTAGCATGCTAGCCCGGTCAATGACATATCGACTTATAGGCTAACGGGGGAAATATATGCCCGTTAGCCTGTATGTCGATGTGTCGTCGAACTGACCGGGCAACATATATTTCCGACAAATAAAACCTATGTGGATATAATAACTAATAACTGGGATTTATATAGCGCTTTTCTAAGTACCCAAAGTCGCTTTACATGTAGAACCCATCAGTCATTCACACCTGGTGATGGTAAGCTACTTTCATAGCCACAGCTGCCCTGGGGTAGACTGACTGGATATGGGTCGTGTCAGTGCCTATTTCGTTCTCAATATGCTGATACGCTGAGGAAATGGGTTCCAACATTAGCACGGATGTCATCATGGCAATGTGAAACGTATGGAGACAGCCAAATCACATGATAAAATAATTCCTCATTCATGTTTGCATATTGTGGACTACATGTACCAAGTTATATGGCAATCTGAAATGTTTGAAACAGTAGCTTATAGGCATACCTTGGTAAAATGTCTCCTCTTTACCTAAGCATGCTCTACTTATTTTCACCAGTATAACCATTGCTAGCGTTGGTTGTAGTTGGTTTTAGTCTTTGTTTTCTGATAGTACTGACAATAACCATATGATTGCCATTTGTTGTGATATTGCATGCAGGCATGATGTACTTCTTCCTGAAAATAGCCTAATTTCTGTGTAAAATGTGTCGGTTAGAGATTTCCATCCATCCATTTTCTACCGCTTATTCCCTTCGGGGTCGCGGGGGGCTCTGGAGCCTATCTCAGCTACAATCGGGCTGAAGGCGGGGTACACCCTGGACAAGTTGCCACCTCATCGCAGGGCCAACACAGATAGACAGACAACATTCACACTCACATTCACACACTAGGGCCAATTTAGTGTTGCCAATCAACCTATCCCCAGGTGCATGTTTTTGGAGGTGGGAGGAAGCCGGAGTACCCGGAGGGAACCCACGCAGTCACGGGGAGAACATGCAAACTCCATACAGAAAGATCCCGAGGCCGGGATTGAACTCACGACTACTCAGGACCTTCGTATTGTGAGGCAGACGCACTAACCCCTCTTCCACCGTGCTGCCCTGCCGGTTAGAGATTTGTTATTGACAAAACGCTTGTCTATTCAGCTATTATGATCCCAGCACATCAACCCCTAGTAAGAGGCAGTGGAAGTTTAAAGTTCCTTGGAGTATCCCGGTCCATCGAGCTGGATTCGGCTGCGTATCTGGCAACCTCAGTCAGGGAGAGGGGGGGAGGACTACACAATCGTGACCGTGATTGCCAGATTATTACATAAGGATCCTTTAAGTGATTCTTTGGCGTACTCCCAGTGGTCCCCGCACCACAGTTTGAGACTGATTTAATGCATTAGACCAGACCTGGGCAAATTAAGGCCCGGGGGCCACATGCGGCCCGTTAAGCTTTTCAATCTGGCCCGCCGGACATTCCCAAATAACTTTTTTAGATCTTTAAGATGGAAACTGTAGCTGCCATTATGATGTGCAGTGATGTTTTCAAATTACCGTAAGTCTTACTATACAACGTATTTTAATGGTTTGAATCTGCGATTTTGCATGATATTTTAGTGACTAGTGTTTTCCTGATACCAATATTATTTCGATACTTTTCGGTACTTTTCGATACTTTTCTAAATTGCATTATTGGTTTTATTTTAACAAAAAATCTTAGGGTGTGGCGGACCGGTACTTTTCAGAGGCGGTATGGTACCGAATATGATTCATTAGTATCGCGGTACTATACTAATACACGTATACCGTACAACCCTACCAGTTAATATGGTAATCTACGTCACAGCAGGTCAGACGAGGCACCAAGCAGTGTGGGTGGGGAGCGTTTCCACAGATTGTTTCCAGAGCCTGAAATGCGGGTGTCAGGGACAGACGCGGAAGGAGATTTTTACAAGAAAGTTCTAAAGCTTAGTGATATATCAGATGTATCAGATTGTAGATGTTTTTTTGTTTTTTTACCCTTCGCGTTCATATTTCGCTGTGCTTGTTGCATTTATGTTGCATTTGGCTTGATTGTAAAATATGTCAATTAAGAGGGGGTTGTGACATTCATATGTTGTCAATATTCAGGGTTTTATCGTTCATAGAAAAAAATTGAAATTCCATTCCGTTTTTAAGACGGTCTATCATAAAATTTTTAGCATTCAATCAGACTTTATTGTGAAGTTTTGTATTAGTTTTCCTAAAAATAGATATACCGGCCCCCAGACACATGTTTTTCTCTAAATTTGTCCCCCGAGTCAAACCAAAGACTATACAAATGGGACCCATTACCTCCCGGCTTGGCACTCAGCATCAAGGGTTGGAATTGGGGGTTAAATCACCAAAAATGATTCCCATGCGCGGCCACACCTGTTGCTCACTGCTCCCCTCACCTCCCAGGGGGGTGATCAAGGGTGATGGGTCAAATGCAGAGAATAATTTCGCCACACCGAGTGTTTGTGTGACAGTCATGGGTACTTTAACTTTAACTTTAAATAATTGCCCAGGCCTGTATTAGACAGTCTTCTCTCTGACATCCACACACATTTCTGGGGAGGGGAGTGCGGGAGTCTTACCACGTTTGCCAAAATACTGTATATCCTTCCTGGACTGGACTATACATCTTTCCTGAAGACTTTGTGGTAACGCGCCACGCTAAACACTCAAGGCGCTCAGTGCGACTTCTGCCTTGTGTGTTCTTCCTTCCTTCCGAGTTGCTCCGGTGCGCGGCGAGCCGAGAGCTCTCATTAGCTGAGCTCTCCCTTCAGGACCCCGGCCTCTGTGAAAGCCCGTCTGCCTCATTGTTCTCTTGACTTCATCCGTCCCGGCTCTGCCCACACTGTCTCCGCCCTCGGTTTCTTCCTCGCTTATCCCTACCCCCAGGGAAGGTCAAATTAATTCTTTTTCATCATTTTCTGTCAGTGAGATTCCTTCCTCAGAGACTTCGCCTATGGCTCGCTGGCCGAAAGACGTGAAAGTGAATACCTTTGACAAAGTGCTTTTTTCCCCCACCCCCGGCCTCATTTAGATGTATATGTGGAATATATCTTAAACGTTCCTGGTAAAGTGATCTGAACCTCGCCTTACACGGTCATGCACACGTCTCCAACTTGACCATGTTAATACAGAAATATGCATTCTGTCGGAGCAACGGCGCTGTTCACTATGAACAGAATTGATAATGAAGGTCAGCTGGTAGGTTTTCCATTTGAAAAAAAAAAAAGCATAATGAAGATGTGGCTTATTGAAAAAACATAGCCTTCTACGCCAAAAAAAAAAAAAAAACCTACAATCTCCCCTAAATTCTCTGACATTCAAAAAAGAGCCTTCAACCACTGTGGGCCTCCAATTATAGACTCTCGCCTCACACGCGGTGAAATGTCGTTTTCTTTCCTTTGTGCAGTACTAAAGAGCTGGGAGGCAGATGAGTAATGTCAAGGTTATAAAGCAAGTTAAATGTACTTTTAGCTGTAGAGGGACGTGAGAGGTGCATGAAGACCACCAATATTTCATAGCCACCAACATTGACTGTCTTTAAACAGGGGTTCTAATCTAAACGACAAATTGAAAATAAAAATAAATCAGTTTGTTATATTGTTTGCGCTACCTGATAATTAATTGCGCTGAAGACAGGCAGGTGTACATCTTTAATATCCAAAGTAGGAATGGTTCTCAATATGCTGATACGCCATACTTGCCAACCCTCCCGGATTTTCCGGGAGACTCCCGAAATTCAGCGCCTCTCCCGAAAACCTCCCGGGACAAATTTTCTCCCGAAATTCAGGCGGAGCTGGAGGCCACGCCCCCTCCAGCTTCATGCGGACCTGAGTGACGTGTTGACAGCCTGTTCACACGTCCGCTTTCCCACAATATAAACAGCTAATGATCGAGGGCGAGTTCTTGGTTTCTTATGTGGGTTTATTGTGAGGCAGTTTCATTAACGTCCTCCCAGCGCGGTAACAACACACAACAGCAGTCAAGTTTTCGTCTACCGTAAAGCAGTTCGTCTGCCGTAAACAGCAATGTTGTGACACTTTTAAACAGGACAATACTGCCATCTACTGTATATGCATATGTGACCCACCCATAATGTGTCACATTTTTGTGTTGATTTATTTATTTTATTTTGTGGTTTGAATTCGTTTTTGGAGCTGTCATTACACATTTATCAGTATTCACATTGGTCAGTAGGGGGCAGTAGGGCGTTTCTTCCCAATTGAATGCTATCACCTGCAGACCGGAAGTGTCTTGTCATTCTGATGAGCGCGACCAGTCTGTGAACAATTGAAACGTCCTGTGTGCTTTTTCCTCCTGTATAACAGGTTAGTTTTGGTGAATCAACTCACTGAATAATATCCATGCTATCTTTATAAGTTTAAGTACACATTCTGATGGTGGAGCCTAACTCTAAAGTGTTTGTGAGTTGTAGTTTGTATTTGTGAATGAATCCAGTGCACAGCTGCAGTAATCAATACAAAATGGCGACGTGAGTACGCAATGTTTATATAGGAACTTCTGATCCTAATTCAGACTCCCAAATTAGAGCTCCCGTTTTCTTATTGATTTTATAATGTATATTTGTATAATGTGTGTGTTCTGAAATAGTGACAGAGAATAGAACAAGGATGAACAATTCAACCCTTAACTCAACAATGAGTAGGTGAGTGTTATGTGTATGTATATGTGTAAATAAATGAACACTGAAATTCAAGTATTTCTTTTATTTATTTATATATATATATATATATATATATATATATATATATATACATATATATATATATATATATATATGTAATAAAAAAAATAATAAAATAAAATAAAAATAATAATAAATATATATATATATATATATATGTATATATATATATATATATATATATATATAGCTAGAATTCACTGAAAGTCAAGTATATATATATCTTAACCACACCCCCCACCTCCCGAAATCGGAGGTCTCAAGGTTGGCAAGTATGTGATACGCTGAGGAAATGGGTTCATCATGGCAATGTGAAACGAAAGGAGACAGCCAAATCACATGATAAAATAATTTCTCATTCGTGTTTGCATATTGTGGACTACATGTACCAAGTTATATGGCAATCTGAAACGTTTGAAACAGTAGCCTAGGGCAGTGTTTTTCAACCACTGTGAGATACAGTCTGGTGTGCCGTGGGAAATGAGCTAATTTCACCTATTTGGGTCAAAAATATTTTTTGCAAACCAGTAATTATAGTCTGCAAATGATGTGTTGTTGTGTGTGTTCTGTGCTGTCTAGACCTCGGCGGAGTAACCGTGTAATACTCTTCCATATCAGTAGGTGGCAGCCGGTAGCTAATTGCTTTGTAGATGTCGGGAACAGCGGGAGGCAGCGTGCAGGTAAAAAGGTGTCTAATGCTTTAACCAAAAATAAACAAAAGGTGAGTTCCCCTAGGAAAAGGCATTGAAGCTTAGGGATGGCTATGCAGAACAAAACTAAAACTTAACTGGCTGCAAAGTAAACAAAAACAGAATGCTGGACGACAGCAAAAACTTACTGTGGAGCAAAGACGGCGTCCACAAAGTACATCTGAACATGACATGACAATCAACAATGTCCCCACAAAGAAGGATAAAAACAACTGAAATATTCTTGATTGCTAAAACAAAGTAGATGCGGGGAATATCGCTCAAAGGAAGACATGAAACTGCTACAGGAAAATACCAAGAAAAAAGCCATTAAAATAGGAGCGCAAGACAAGAACTAAAACACTACACTCAGGAAAACAGAAAACAACTCCAAATAAGTCACGGCGTGATGTGACAGGTGGTGACAGTACACCTACTTTGAGACTTTTTTTTACCATGAATTGATTAATGTGAAAAAGTTGAAAAACTTATTGGGGTGTTACCATTTAGTGGTCAATTATACGGAATATGTACTGTACTGTGCAATCTACTAATACAAGTTTCAATCAATCAATCAAAAACAAGAGTTACATTGATGCATGCTTGGTTATGCTTTAAAGTCATATCCAACAATTGCGACGACGACTTTTTACTGTGAACTGAGTTTCGTTTTTTAATGATTTCTTCTGGTGGTGTGCCTCCGCATTTTTTCAACGCAAAAAATGTGCCTTGGCTCAAAAAAGGTTGAAAAACACTGGCCTTGGGGCATACCTTGGTAAAATGTCTCCTCTTTAGTTTTGGGCGTACATTAGGCTGCTAAGCATGCTCTACTTATTTTCACCAGTATAACTATAGCTAGTTGGTTGTAGTTGGTTTTAGTCTTTGTTTCCTGATAGTACTGACAATAACCATATGATTGCCATTTGTTGTGATATTGTACACAAGCATGACGTATTCCTTCTTGAAAATAGCTGAATTTTTGTGTAAGATGTGTTGTTTAGAGATTTGTTATTGACAAAACGCTTGTCTATTCAGCTATTATGATCCCAGCACCTCAACCCCGAGTAAGAAGCAGTGGAAGTTTGAAGTTCCTTGGTGTAGCCCTGTCCATCGAGCTGGATTCGGCTGTTTGTTATATTTTTTGTGCAGGCAGGCAGGTGTACAGCTTTAATATCCAAAGTAGGAATCGAAGTTTTGGCCTATAATTCATATTGCGATATATATTGCAGTAGTACATCAATTTCCGAGCTTACCGTATTTTTTGGACTATAAGGCGCCCTTAAAATCCTTTTTTTTCTCTCAAAACTCGACAGTGCGCCTTAACCCTGTGCGCCTAATAGACGGAATCATTCTAGTTTTGCTTACCGACCTCGAAGCTGTATTATTAGGTACATGGTGAAATGATAAGTGTGACCAGTAGATGGCAGTCACACATACAAGAGATACGTGTAGACTGCAATATGATGGCAGTCACACATACGAGATACATGTAGACTGCAATATGACTCAAGTAAACAACACCAACATTTGATATGTTCCATTGAAAATATAGAACATTACACACGGCGCTCAAAAATCTATCAAAGTGTTTTAGTTCGACTTTGGTAAGCTATGAAGCCGCACCGCTTGGTGGATTTACTGTGCTACAACATACAAGTATTATTTTGGTGTGTGTGTGTAAGGTAAGACATATTATTTGGCATTTTGTTTCGCAATATTATGCAAAAGCAACTTGTCTTACCTTCTGGTACCTACTGATCTGTATTTGGGATCTGCATGAGTCCTGAAAAATTGCGCGCATCCACCTTTGTAGTCCGTCCTGACGCCGTAGTCGATGAGTTTCTTCTTGTTATGGGACATTCATCCTCCACTGTTGCCATTTCTAAGATTAAGTAGTGTAAAGTTCTTACTTATATCTGCCAGTATACTCGCCATGAAAGCATTAAAACATACCGGTGTAGTGAGTTTACATTATTCACCCAAGGAACTTTAGTTATTAGAGAGTCCGGACGGTTTTTCACGGGACACATTTCCAGCGGATGAGGAGAAGCTGCTCCGTTATTGATTTAAGTAAAGTCTGAATGTCATTAAAACAGTTAGCTCCATCTTTTGACACTTCTTCCACTCCCGTCCTTGCACGCTACACCGCTACAACAAAGATGACGGGGAGAAGACGCTGCCGAAGGTGAGCCACGTAAATAAGACCGCCCACAAAACGGCGCATCCTGAAGCGACTGTCAGAAAGCGGCTTAAAGATGATCTGTAAAACATAATCTATGCAACATTTTGACCAAAGAACCACCATTACATGATATGTAGACCACAAGGAAGTGTTTTACATTTAGAGAAAATAATATTAGTATGACTCCTTTAATGTGCCCTATAATCCGGTGCGTCTATAAATGAAAAAAGATCGAAAATAGACCATTAATCGGCAGTGCGCCTTATTATTCGATGCACCCTATGGTCCGGAAAATACGGTAATTGATTCTGTGACGCAACTCAAAACACATGTATCTCAAATTGTCTGGCATTGAAATAAACTACATCAAAACAGCACAATTTTAACATGTGCATTGCCTTTTAAAAGGAACAACACTGTTAGGTTTGAAATATTGAATTAAAAGTAAAAAAAAAAAAAATACAATAGAATGCAGTAGTTTTATGAAGTAATTGTTATGTACGACGTGGGAAGGAGACGACACAACGGCAGGGATCAGTTCAATAGGTTTAATGAACTCCATCTTGATGAAGGGGTGGAGTGTGTATGCTACTAAATGTGAATGGTGCAAGACAATGTGTAGAATGAACAATGTCAATGTTACCAGAGTTTGTTGTAAGCGTGTGTTGGATGAATTCTTCGTCAGACCAGAGGGGCAAGGCGAGAAGGCAGTCCGTGGGCAAGCAAGCGGTCGGGGGCTGGACAGAAGCAACAAGGTCCGTGTCCAAGCAGGGGTCTCGGATCGAGGGAGGCAGTCCGGAATCCAGAAGGAAGTCGAGGCACACAGCTTGATCACGGGAAGCAGGGTAAAGACTGCGAGTAACACAGAGGACATAAGACACGGGCACAGGGAAGGCACAGAGAGAGAGAAAGTACGTAGGAGGGAAGCCAAAGACGGGATGCTTACTACGAGGAGTAAACTACGTTCCGGCACTGGATCTTCGGGTCCGCTGGTCTTTATGCAGTCTGTCTTCATCAGTCCCAGGTGCGCTGATTTGTGATTGCCTGCAGCCTTGCAGGCGGGTGGCCACGATGCGGGCAGAGCGAGCAGGGACGTGTCCCGGCGTGCTTCTCGCGGAGGTGCCGGCAGCAGATGACATGAGGGATTGCGCATGCGCCGTGACAGTAATGTAATAATAATGTACAGTATTTATTTGGGAAAATGGACTTCTGCTGTATCTCCTTCCAGCTGTTTCTCTGTCAAACACACCATCAGCAGTTTTTCCATATTTTCATGGATAAATGTCTGCCCTTTAGATATAATTTTAACATTCTTATCTGGTGTTGGACTCATTCTGCTTCGGTGCGACGCAGACTAGCAGTGAGACGTTACTGCTTCTCCAAGTTGGCGACACGCTCGGCCATGTTTTTAATAATTGATTTCTTAATTCAATGAATATTATCCACTTCTTCTTCTTCTCAGCAGTGCCTTTCACACTCACTTTCTGACTTCCCTCAGTTGGAAATCAAGTGTATGTCAATCTCCAGCTGTAAGCTAATGCTTGTGAGTAAGACCAGGGGCCTCATGTATTAAGCTTGCTTATGCACAAAAACCCGGTTAAGGCCATTTTTCACAGCAAAAAGGAGATGTATGGATATAATGAAACACAATTAATTTATCTATGTTCTTATGTTTTTATGTGTTATGAATTTGCACTAAATTAGTTTTGCTTGCAATTTCGTTGAACAATGTACAATGACCATAAATATATATTGTATTCTATTCTATTCTACAATCAAGCATATAAAGTCAACTTGTTTTTCCCCTATGCTGGTACTCAGTAGACTCGCTATGGAAGCGCTGAAAACGACAACATGGCTGACGAGTAGAAGACGCTGTCGAAGTAGAGCTAGGTTAATAAGACCTCCCACAAAAAGGCACATACTGAAGAGACGGTCTGAAAGCGGCTTGAAAATTTAAAATTTTGACCAAAAAAACACCATTACATGCTATGTAGACCACAAGGATGTATTTTAAATGTAGAAAAAGTAATAATAAAATTACCTCTTTAACTATTCTTTGTCCTCCAGTGATAGATAGTAAGACGTTTTGTTTTTTTGCCACTCATTTTTTTAGATCTTTAAGATGGAAACTGTAGCTGCCATTATGATGGAAACTAGCTGCCATTATGATGTGCAGTGATGTTTTCAAATGATCGGAAGTCTTGAACTATACAAAGTATTTCAATGGTTGGAATCTGCGCTTTTGCATGATATACTAGTTACTAAGGTAATCTAATTAGTTACTATGGTAATATAATTAGTTACTATTAGGGATGTCCGATAATGGATTTTTGCCGATATCCGATATTCCGATATTGTCCAACTCTTTAATTACCGATACCGATATAAACCGATACCGATATCAACCGATATATACAGTCGTGGAATTAAAACATTATTATGCCTAATTTGGACAACCAGGTATGGTGAAGATAAGGTACTTTTAAAAAAATTAAATAAGATAAATAAATTAAAAACATTTTCTTGAATAAAAAAGAAAGTAAAACAATATAAAAACAGTTACATAGAAACTAGTAATTAATGAAAATTAGTAAAATTAACTGTTAAAGGTTAGTACTATTAGTGGACCAGCAGCACGCACAATCATGTGTGCTTACGGACTGTATCCCTTGCAGACTGTATTGATATATATTGATATATAATGTAGGAACCAGAATATTAATAACAACCCTTTTGTGTGAATGAGTGTAAATGGGGGAGGGAGGTTTTTTGGGTTGGTGCACTAATTGTAAGTGTATCTTGTGTTTTTTATGTTGATTTAATAAAAAAATTAAAAATATTTAAAAAAAATTTTTTTTAAAACGATACCGATAATAAAAAAACCGATCATGATCATTTCCGATATTACATTTTAACGCATTTATCGGCCGATAGACATCTAGTTACTATGGTAATCTAATTAGTTACTATGGTAATCTAATTAGATAATATGGTAATATAAGTCACAGCAGCTCAGAAGAGGCACCAAGTAGTGTGGGCGTGGTTTGTTTCCACAGAGTATCAGCCTGAAATGCGGGTGTCAGGGACAGACGCGGAAGGAGATTTTTACAACAAAGTTCTAAAGCTTAGTGATACATCAGATGTATCCAATCGTAGGTGGGGGGGGGTTTTCGTGTTCATATTTCGCTTTGTTTGTTGCATTTTGCTTGAATGTAAAATATGTCCATCGAGAGGGGATGTGACGTTCATATGTTGTCAATTTTCAGTGTTTTATCCTTCATAGTTAATATTGTAAATCCCACATTCTTTATTTCCATGTTCATTCTGGGTGTCTCATTGAGTAAACAAATTTCAAATTACATTCCGTTTAAGGTGGTCTGTCACAACGTTTTTAGCATTCAATCAGACATTATTGTGAGGTTTTGTATTAGTGTTCCTAAAAATAGATATAGCGGGCCCCTGACACATTTTTTTTCTCTAAATTTGGCCCCCCCGAGTCAAAATAATTGCCCAGGCCTGATCCAGCCGGTCAACTATAGAATGACAGGTTGTCTAAAAAATTTTCTCAGCAGCATTTAAACCTTAAGTACTTCAGACCTGTTTCATAGAACATAAACAAATTAAATTAGTCAGGTAACAAGCAATCCAAGACTTGAACGGTCTTGTTATTTAAATACTTGTTCTCTGTGTTATTTAACGTGTCCCGAGCGAAGCGAGCTATTTACCCGCTGTGTCAGAGTAATGATAGATTTCAATTCACTAACTCGAATATAAGTGAGAGTTATTGGCTCAGAATGTTTGTTTTATTGGCCTGGTGGGTCCTATTCTTAGTTATCCACTTTTTAACAACACACCATAAATTAATTTATTGCAATTCCGCGGACCTCCAACCGACTGTTCATGGACCCCGGTTTGAGAATCTCTGCTTTTAAGGATCCTGAGGGGGAACTGCATGTCCAAATGTTTTAAAGTAGCTGAACTAAAGGTCACCATTTGAATGGAGTGTGTGGAAACTTGACATGAACACCAAAAAAAGACCACTTGCAGGTGGCCCACAGGGCATAGCACTGGCATATTGTGGGAGTTAATACGCACCTTTTGATTCACGTTGGCGTATCCTTTTGGGAGACTTTCTGAAATCAGAATTTGAGTTGTTTGCCTTTGCCAATTCATGCAGATGTAATGCACTTAATGATTATTACGCAAAATTAAGTAGTATATCAGGAAGAAATTAGAAATTATAATAATTTTTAGTTGGACAATGTATGAGAAATGTTGTAATGTAGTCTAATTGCTGTTTAAGGCAGAGGTCTTCAACAGAGGGGCCGTGAAATTTTTTAACAGATTTTTTAATGATATATTTTTTTATATTTCCCCCTGCAATTTTTCCATTCTTTAAATACACATGTACATTGAACCAACACACTGTCATGTAGTTGAATGTGAATACCGTATTTTCTGGATTAATGGGAGCATTAAAGGGGTCATATTGTGATTTTTTTTTGTGAATTGAAAACACTTCCTTGTGGTCTACATAACATGTAATGGTGGTTCTTTGGTCAAAATGTTGCATAGATTATGTTTTACAGATCATCTTTAAGTCGCTTTCTGACAGTCGCTTCAGGATGCGGCGTTTTGTGGGCGGTCTTATTTACGTGGCTCACCTTCGGCAACGTCTTCTCCCCGTCATCTTTGTTGTAGCGGTGTAGCGTGCAAGGACGGGAGTGGAAGAAGTGTCAAAAGATGGAGCTAACTGTTTTAATGACATTCAGACTTTACTTCAATCAATAACGGAGCAGCATCTGATCCGTGGCTCACTAGTGCAACAACAACGGCGGAAATGTGTCCCGTGAAAAACCGTCCGACCAGAACTCTCTAATAACTAAAGTTCCTTGGGTGAATAATGTAAACTCACCGCACCGGTAGTTTTTAGCGCTTCCGTAGCGAGATATAAGTTAGAACTTTACACTACTTTATATTAGCAATGGCAACAGCAGAGGATGAATGCCCCATAACAAGAAGATAGAGAAAAAGAAGAAGATTATCGACTAGAGTGCGCAAATTTTCAGGACTTATGCAGATCTCAAATACACATCAGCAGATACCAGAAGGTAAGAAGTTGGTTTTGCATAATATTGTGAACAAACAAAACGGCAAGTAATTAGAGATGTCCGATAATATCGGCCTGCCGATATTATCGGCCTGCCGATATTATCGGCCGATAAATGCTTTAAAATGTAATATCGGAAATTATCGGTATCGTTTTTTTATTATCGGTATCAGTTTTTTGTTTTGTTTGTTTTTAAATTAAATCAACATACAAAACACAAGATACACTTACAATTAGTGCACCAACCCAAAAAACTTCCCTCCCCCATTTACACTCATTCACACTCATTCACACAAAAGGGTTGTTTCTTTCTGTTATTAATATTCTGGTTCCTACATTATATATCAATATATATCAATACAGTCTGCAAGGGATACAGTCCGTAAGCACACATGATTGTGCGTGCTGCTGGTCCACTAATAGTACTAACCTTTAACAGTTAAATTTACTCATTTTCATTAATTACCAGTTTCTATGTAACTGTTTTTATATTGTTTTACTTTCTTTTTTATTAAAGAAAATGTTTTTAATTTATTTATCTTATTTTATTTAATACATTTTTTTAAAAAGGGCCTTATCTTCACCATACCCGGTTGTCCAAATTAGGCATTATAATGTGTTAATTCCACGACTGTATATATTGGCATCGATTGATATCGGTATCGGTAATTAAGAGTTGGACAATACCGGATATCGGCAAAAAAGCCATTATCGGGCATCCCTACAGATAATATGTCTGCTAATGGTTGCCATTTTGCTGTCCTTATACACACACCATAGTAATACTTGTATCTCTGACTACGGTAGCCGTACTGGGCCGACAATCCATCAAGCGGTGCGACTTCAAAGTCATACTAAAACATTTTGACAGATTTTTGAGTGCCGTGTGTAATGTTCTTTATTTTCAATGGAACATTTAAACTTTTGGTGTTGTTTACTGCCGTCATATTTCACTCTACACGTATCTCTTATGTGTGACTGCCATCTCCTGGTCACACTTGTCACATCATGTACCAAATAAAATTGCTTCGAGGTCGGTAAGCACAACCAGAATTATTCGGTATATTAGACGCAGCGGGTTCTAAGGCGCACTGTCGATTTTTGAGAAAATGAAAGTGATTTATAGTCCGAAAAATACTGTAAATAACATATAACATGAATAAATATTTACATTATTACATCCATGTTAGCATCTAAGATAGCTAAAGATTAGCGCTCTAGTTGTCAATTAGCAACTAGCATGCTAGTTGCCAGCTAGCGATTAGCACTCCCCCAGCAGGCACAAGACAATAAAACAACGTTGACAACTTGTTGAATTAGGTCCTGACGTTGGAACAACATGCTTTTTGACGTTTCATCAATGTTGGGTTCTGATGTTGATTTGACCATTGAAATGTGGTCATTTCCCAACGTGGATCCAACGTTATCTCAATTTACAAATACAACTATTTTGCAACGTTGAGTTGTAAAAAAACATACATGTATAATCAACATTGTATCGATTTCTTGTGCCTGCTGGGCTAGTTGTCAGCGAGCACATGGTGCTCTAGTTGTCAGCTAACGATTAGCACGCTAGTTGTCAATGATGGCATCACCATCATTGACAACCTTAATTTGGTTGAAGAGCCACATTCATCAATTTGTTGTGAAATGAAATACCACTAAAAATCCCTTTTTGGACTGGTTCCACGCAGTCTGAGACTGTCTCCAGACTGCCTGACCACCAGCCGGGACATCCAGGAGCCAGGACAGCACGAAAAGAGCCTTCAGCTTCCGAGCACTCGCTCATGATCTTACAAACCTGGATCAATAGCCCGAGCACACTGTCTGTACTCTGACTAGTCATCATCCCATAAACGAGCCTGTGCCATGACTCTACAATTACTTGCCTTACATAGGGAAAAGGTAACATTGCACTTACTTCATTTTAGCTCCTGTTGGTTGTCATGGCAACTGCAGTACTATGCCATTATGTGGTGGTGGGGGTGGTGGTATACCGGTCAAAAAACACTTTGACGACAAACCCCACACTATGAGAATGTGGTCTGTGACACAGACCCTTGGCCTATGACTTGCCTATATGCATTTGAGAAGTGGTGAACAATCAATTTTATGATGAATAATTCCAAATTAGGGGCGGCATGGCGTAGTGGGTAGAGCAACCGTGCCGGAAACCTGAGGGTTGCAGGTTCGCTCCCCGCCTCTTACCATCCAAAAATCGCTGCCGTTGTGTCCTTGGGCGGGACACTTCACCCTTTGCCCCCGGTGCCACTCACACCGGTGAATTGAATGATGAATGATAGGTGGTGGTGGAGGAGGGGCCGTTGGCGCAAATTGCAGCCACGCTTCCGTCAGTCTACCCCAGGGCAGCTGTGGCTATGAAAGTAGCTTACCACCACCAGGTGTGAACGAATGATGGGTTCTACATGTAAAGCGACTTTGGGTACTTAGAAAAGCGCTATATAAATCCAAGTTATTATTATTATTATTATTATTAAATTGGCTTTTGCAGTGTCCTCATATACCAATAGAGGGCCATTGTTGGTAATCCCATCATGTTGCTAAAGTGTGTTGTTTATCAAGAGTATGTTTCTATATATTTACATTGGATTAGGTCGGTCTGCAAATTGAATCTTTCTCTCGGCCTGGGCCGATATTCGAGAAGTCGATCATCCGAACGATAAATTAAAATGTAGTCGATAATTTTTTCAGAGTCGGTAATCGCATTGTTAGGGCTGCAAGGGGCAGAGCGGTCACTTTTGTACTACATGCACATAAATTGTAATAACGGCTGTAAAACTCCCGACGGTTAGCATTACTGTATTAAAATAAAATAATCAGAAAAACGTAATTGATAACTCAACTTTGATAAACTTAGAGAAGGACTAGCGTTAGCTTGCGAGCTAGCTGAAATCCTAACAAGAACGAGAGATATTAACGTCTTTCCCCACGAAAAAATGTAGAGATGGCCGATAATGGCTTTTTTGCCGATATCCGATATTCTGATATTGTCCAACTCTTAATTACCGATTCCGATATCAACCGATACCGATATATACAGTCGTGGAATTAACACATTATTATGCCTAATTTTGTTGTGATGCCCCGCTGGATGCATTAAACAATGTAACAAGGTTTTCCAAATTAAATCAACTCAAGTTATGGAAAAAAATGCCAACATGGCACTGCGTTATTTATTATTGAAGTCACAAAGTGCATAATTTTTTTCAACATGCCTCAAAACAGCAGCTTGGAATTTGGGACATGCTCTCCCTGAGAGAGCATGAGGAGGTTGAGGTGGGTGGGGTTGAGATGGGGGATAGGGGTAGCGGCGGGTGTATATTGTAGCGTACCGGAAGAGTTAGTGCTGCAAGGGTTTCTGGGTATTTGTTCTGTTGTGTTTATGTTGTGTTACAGTGCGGATGTTCTCCCGAAAAGTGTTTGTCATTCTTGTTTGGTGTGGGTTCACAGTGTGGCGCATATTTGTAACAGTGTTAAAGTTGTTTACACGGCCACCCTCAGTGTGACCTGTATGGCTGTTGACCAAGTATGAATTGCATTTACTTGTGTGTGTGAAAAGCCGTAGATTTTATGAGATTGGGCCGGCACTCAAAGGCAGTGCCTTTAAGGTTTATTGACTTCTCCCTACGTCCGTGTACCACTCCGTACAGCGGCGTTTTAAAAAGTTATAAATTTTACTTTTTGAAACCGATACCGATCAGTTCCCGATATCACATTTTAAAGCATTTATCGGCCGATAATATCGGACATCTCTAAAAAAATGTCATACCCTAATCCAAACATTGCTGTCTAAACTACTGAGATACAGTATTGAACATAAACGCTCTGCTCTCTTTGCACAACGCGATCGATACAAACTCCACAGTGCTGCGTTGAAACAGACGGAGATGTCTTTAACAGGAAGGGAAAGGAACTGATCAACCAATTTGCATTCATTAAAAAACATTCTAAAACGTTCACAAATTCAAATGGAAGAAGGTAAACATATTTAAACACACAAATTACAATAATATTGCTCTTATGAAGCCAGAACAATACTTGTCAAGAAAGTATAAAATATGTTAGTGTGTACAAGTACTTTTTGAGGACATTCAACAATACCCCGGTAATTATTTTGGTCACAATAACTTTATTAAGCCATTTTGTTTATTGTTTTGGTTGTGTATATTTGAGGGTCCCCCAACCTCTCCTTAACAGAGACAGAACCTATTTCATTGCTTTTATTCAGGTGCAAAATTTTGCTAACAGAGTATATTTTATTGTATTATTTAATTTGGATATTTAAGAGTTTACATTCGGACTACAATTTTAGACCGTAGCAGAAATACAAGTGTATTGCATTTGAAAGGGTATACTTGCATTATTATGATGCATTGTCATTACATCAGTGGTTAATTTGGTCTCAAAGAAATTATGGCAGTAATATTGTTTATGTGCAATAATTTGTCGGTCAATATTTTGTCAAGCAAAATTTGTTATTGGCTGGCCCAAGCCGTTTTGATTGATTAAAACTTTAATTAGTAGATTGCACAGTACAGTACATATTCCGTACAATTGACCACTAAAAGGTAACACCCGAATAAGTTTTTCAACTTGTTTAAGTTGGGGTCCACGTTAATCAATTCATGGTACAAATATATACAAACCCCGTTTCTATATGAGTTGGGAAATTGTGTTAGATGTAAATATAAACGGAATACAATGATTTGCAAATCCTTTTCAACCCATATTCAGTTGAATGCACTACAAAGACAAGATATTTGATGTTCAAACTCATAAACTTTATTTATTTTTTTGCATATAAGAATTAACTTAGAATTTCATGGCTGCAACACGTGCCAAAGTAGTTGGGAAAGGGCATGTTCACCACTGTGTTTCATGGCCTTTCCTTTTAACAACACTCAGTAAACGTTTGGGAACTGAGGAGACCAATTTTTTAAGCTTTTCAGGTGGAATTCTTTCCCATTCTTACTTGATGTACAGCTGAAGTTGTTCAACAGTCCGGGGTCTCCGTTGTGGTATTTAGGCTTCATAATGCGCCACACATTTTCAATGGGAGACAGGTCTGGACTACAGGCTGGCCAGTCTAGTACCCGCACTCTTTTACTATGAAGCCACGTTGATGTAACACGTGGCTTGGCATTGTCTTGCTGAAATAAGCAGGGGCGTCCATGGTAACGTTGCTTGGATGGCAACATATGTTGCTCCAAAACCTGTATGTACCTTTCAGCATTAATGGCGCCTTCACAGATGTGTAAGTTACCCATGTCTTGGGCACTAAAACACCCCCATACCATCACAGATGCTGGCTTTTCAACTTTGCGCCTATAACAATCCGGATGGTTCTTTTCCTCTTTAGTCCGGAGGACACGACGTCCACAGTTTCCAAAAACAATTTGAAATGTGGACTCGTCAGACCACAGAACACTTTTCCACTTTGTATCAGTCCATCGTAGATGAGCTCAGGCCCAGCGAAGCCGACGGCGTTTCTGGGTGTTGTTGATAAACGGTTTTTGCCTTGCATAGGAGAGTTTTAACTTGCACTTACAGATGTAGCGACCAACTGTAGTTACTGACAGTGGGTTTCTGAAGTGTTCCTGAGCCCATGTGGTGATATCCTTTACACACTGATGTCGCTTTTTGATACAGTAAAGCCTGAGGGATTGAAGGTCACGAGCTTAGCTGATTACGTACAGTGATTTTTCCAGATTCCCTGAACCCTTTGATGATATTACAGACCGTATATGGTGAAATCTCTAAATTCCTTGCAATAGCTGGTTGAGAAAGGTTTTTCTTAAACTGTTCAACAATTTGCTCACGCATTTGTTGACAAAGTGGTGACCCTCGCCCCATCCTTGTTTGTGAATGACTGAGCATTTCATGGAATCTACTTTTATACCCAATCATGGCACCCACCTCTTCCCAATTTGCCTGTTCACCTGTGGGATGTTCCAACTAAGTGTTTGATGAGCATTCCTCAACTTTATCAGTATTTATTGCCACCTTTCCCAACTTCTTTGTCACGTGTTGCTGGCATCAAATTCTAAAGTTAATGATTATTTGGAAAAAAAAAGAATGTTTATCAGTTTGAACATCAAATATGTTGTCTTTGTAGCATATTCAACTGAATATGGGTTGAAAAGGATTTGCAAATCATTGTATTCCGTTTATATTTACATCTAACACAATTTCCCAACTCATATGGAAACGGGGTTTGTACTATCAGCATAATACAGTCATCACACAAGTTAATCATCAGAGTATATACATTGAATTATTGACATTATTTATAATCCGGGGGGTGGGATGTGGAGGGGGTTGGTTAGGTTTGGTTGATATCAGCACTTCAGTCATCAACAATTATATCATCTGAGAAATGGACATTGTAACAGTGTAGGTCTGACTTGGTAGGATATTTACAGCGAGCAGTGAACATAGTGAGGTCAGAAAGCATAAGAACAAGTACATATCTTTATCTTTGTTTGTATTTGTTTCAGGGGACAATGGACATTACTGAAAATGTCCCAAATTGTTGCCATATACGCTTTGAAATTTGTGCTGACAACATTAACAATTATGATTCCTAAGCTTGGGAATTATCCCATTATGCAATACCATGGCTCTATTAAGCCAGGGCTATTCAACTAGGGACCTGGGGGTCAAAACCAGGTAATGACATCAGACCCACTTACGAATTATGTGGAGAAAAAACTTGGAAGACACTAACATATTTGCAGCAGATTTTTAAAAACACTATAGAGCGCTGTCATAAAAAGGATCTTTGACTAGCTTTTTGGCAGAAGAAGGCTCATGTTGTATAGACAGGGCTGTTTTTTTCCCCAAAATGTAATAATGCTGATAAAATTGATATATAAAATCAAATGTCCACTGAAGAGGATACTGGTTCGCAGAAATATATGAAATGAGAAATAATAGTGAATAGGGATGTCCGATAATGGCTTTTTGCCGATATCCTATATTCCGATATTGTCCAACTCTTTAATTACCGATACCGATATCAACCGATATTTGCAGTCGTGGAATTAACACATTATTATGCCTAATTTGGACAACCAGTTATGTGAAGATAAGATACTTTTTAAAAAAATTAATAAAATAAGATAAATAAATTAAAAACATTTTCTTGAATAAAAAAGAAAGTAAAACAATATAAAAACAGTTACATAGAAACTAGTAATGAAAGAAAATGAGTAAAATGAACTGTTAAAGGTTAGTACTATTAGTGGACCAGCAGCACGCACAATCATGTGTGCTTACGGACTGTATCCCTTGCAGACTGTATTGATATATATTGATATATAATGTAGGAACCAGAATATTAATAACTGAAAGAAACAACCCTTTTGTGCGAATGAGTGTGAATGAGTGTACATGGGGGAGGGAGGTTTTTTGGGTTGGTGCACTAATTGTAAGTGTATCTTGTGTTTTTTATGTTGATTTAATTAAAAAAAACAAAAAAAACCGATACCAATAATTTAAAAAAACGATACCGATAATTTCCGATTTTACATTTTAACGCATTTATCTCTAATAGTGAATGTTGAAGTCCGGCCCCAGGTACATGGCATTCTGTAAATGTGGCCTTTAAAACTTACCTATGAAGGTTCTCATTCATCCATGTCGTTCAATTGTTCGCAACTGGACTGCTTGACTTGTCTTATAAGACGTTTCTATCCAAACGGTTGGGGCCAAAAACCCAAATATTTATATTCCAAAAACCAGGACGGTGTGCCTGGGCAAGGATGGTTTCGCCCTATCGTTGTGAGAAAAACAACTGTTTTAATGCAAAGGAACAATCCTAACTGTCTAAGTTAGTTGAAGTTGAAGTGTAAATTCCCCTCGTTAGCATTGCGGTATTGTGTGGCAGAACGATCGCTGTGGATCGACTACTACCAGTCCAAAATAGTCGGAATCCCCCGCGTTAGCATTCCATTCAGTTGTAAACAAATAGCACAAATGGCATTATCTATTTTTTTTAATTCACCAGTATATTTTCTAAGGAGAAGACAAAGATTCTTAAACGTGTAGAAAATGCTCCTAAATGTTGCATTCTTGTGTAATTTCCACATGTTTTATTGTGTTAAATTCCACAGAAGAATTTGTATTTCTCATATTTATTTGCAAAAAAATTATTTTTTTCTATGCTATGTGCCTCTTAAGACCTCACTGTTGGCTCTGTAAGGTCATGTTCCCTCTAAACTTAAAAAAAAAAAATATATATATATATATCCTAATCCACCATTTTGTTATCTTTTTTTCCCAAATAAGAATCGATAAAGAACCGAATCGTTAAGCAGAATCAAAAGTGGAATCTTATCAATTCCCATCCCTAGTTATAAACCGATACATTGATCTTTCTTTAAGAACGTCCTCCCATCTCCATATCGCATCCTTGGAGTTCAGCCAGGGTGACCGTCTCCATCAATTGCCTGGTCTAAAAGAGTAGTGTGATTATTGTATGCCAGAATTATAGGAGGTCACTGTCCTCTTGGGAATATTAAGTGCTGCGGAAATATTTTTGTAGCCTTCTTCCCCAGACATGTGCCTCTGCAAAATCCACAGGCAGTTACTTGGAACTAATGGCTCGATTTTTGTGCTGATGTGCTTTGCCAGCTCTTAGGCAGGTAGATTCCAGTAAGGTGTACGGGAGTGTATTTCAAAGATGTGGATCAAATACTGTGTTGCATTGACGTTTGTTTTTTTCTGAAAGGCCAAGAATGGTACGAGAGGAAGAACGTGAGAAGAATGTCTGTGAATATTCCCATTTACCCAGGTCATTGTATTCTAAGGCCACTGAATTGATAGCAACTGGACTATTCAGAATTTTTTGAAACACATTTTGCCTCTCATTCAGTTCATGCTCACAAATATTGTAAGTTGGAGAGCTCTAGTCTGAGGCCCCTTTGACACTAAACCGGCTAAGGTTATCCAGGGTAAATCCCACCTAACCTTATCCTTGTCCAGACACACACGATAGTCGTTTAAGATCCCCTCCCCCTTCCGTCCGCCGGCGCAAGGCGACCTAATACGCATGCGCAGAAAATGCGCACGTCATAGTCACCTCCAGTGTTGCTTTGTGTGCAAGTTCTTAAATGTAACTTAGCTGAACAATATCCAGTGTTGTGGTATTTCCAATTAACTGGAATCCAGTGTGCTGTGGGGCCTTGTTGTAATGAATCACACCTGAGCCATCATATAAATTAATAAAATCTTTATTGGACACGTGAAAGTAAACAATATGATAAAGAACATTTTACATCAGTCAATCTAGGGATCTAGATATCTGGTCAGGACACTCCTCACTCTTTTGCCTTCACCTTCATTGTCTATTAGTTTTTGGTGACTTTATATACTCTGGACCTAGACGTTGAGTCCGCGACATACATGGCGGACAATAACTGATACATTCTGCTTTGCCAGTCTGTATGCATTTGCTGTTTTCCGTAGTCTTCCCTCGACGGTGACGGAGGCAGATAATTAGATATATCCATATTTGTGTGTTACTTCTTTATTTTCATAGTCATATTACAAAACAGCTAGTGTTCTTTATTTGTTATCTTTTGGTTGTCTGCAAGTACTGTGTGCCAACTTTTAAGAATGTGAAGGGGGAGATCTTCTCTGCTTCTCGTCTAAAGCCGACTTTAGATAATAAACAAAAAGGACCTGGAGTGAGCTGAGAGAGAGGGGGAGTAGCAATAAATCATTTTTCTTATCTTCTCCTGTGCCCAGCTGTGGAGGAAGGGACAAGGAGGATGGAGGGAAGAGAGACGATATAGAAGAGAAGTTTTCCGTATGTGAGGTTGGACCATTTTAGCTGTGCGAGTGAGCGCTTCTGTACGGGATTTGGTCTCAAGTTTATTTCCAAAGGCTTTGGAAATAAAATTACAAAATACCTATTCTGTCTCTGGTGGTTCTTCTACTCAGCTTTATGTGTCATCAAAAGAGCTTGGGAGTGACCAGCAACTTGAATTCCCTGCGAGGAACAACTGGTCAAAACGCAACAATGGCCAGGTAATACAAAGCACACACTAGCTTTTTTATCACATCCACGGGAGCCCGCTTTCTCGTTGTCTGTCCTTCGACAAATGGACAAAGTTTTTCGCTAAGTAGAATCACAGCTGACCTGGTCTTTCGAAAGTTATCTTGCCATCTGAGATGTGTTGTATCCCAAATAGCTGCAATCATGCGTTTCCTTCACCTAAGGTATTCATGTGTGATTTTTACAAGCGTCTGTACATGTAGAAGAAGGAGAAACATGGGCATGTCTGAATGACTCGCCTCCATATTTCCAGTGGTTAGTTCCGATTGTTATGAAGCTGGCTGTGGCACGTTTTTTCCGACGCGGTCTTTCTGGCGTCACTTCCTCTCCGAACTCAGTTTGTAAACCATCAGTGAGTCCACTGTACCGAGAACCGAACTTTGGGGCGGTATAGCTCGGTTGGTAGAGCGGCCATGCCAGCAACTTGAGGGTTGCAGGTTCGATCCCCGCTTCCGCCATCCTAGTAACTGCCGTTGTGTCCTTGGGCAAGACACTTTACCCACCTGCTCCCAGTGCCACCCACACTGGTTTAAATGTAACTTAGATGTTGGGTTTCACTATGTAAAGCGCTTTGAGTCACTTGAGAAAAAGCGCTATATAAATGTAATTCACTTCACTTCACTTCCATACAAAGCTAAGAGCCGGAGATTCAAGAAATACACGGCGCAGTTACCCGTGTAAAAAATGAACCAAGGACGGGAACCTTAAACGATGGTTTAGTGTGGCTTAGGACTGGCAGGTTGAGATGGACTTATAAATAGGAGTGATTAGTGGCAGGAGCAGCTGGAGACACTAATCACCAAACAGAAACAGGTGGGTGAGCTCAGAATGGTTACCTGAGAGTGTTAATTTGAGCGATCAGGTCAGTGCAAAGATGAGTGCAGACTGGTGTACTCACTGGCAAAATTTCACTTCAACATTAACCCAGACAGAACTTTAGATAAAACTATTCGCAAGTTTTGAAAAAATAAATTATGTGAAACAAAATTAAATCCGGTATGACATTTTGACAATTAAATTGCATTTTTGTCAACACATTGGGCACTTTTTTTAACTGAATTTAAAGGCCTACTGAAACCCACTACTACCGACCACACAGTCTGAAAGTTTATATATCAATGATGAAATCTTAACATTGCAACACATGCCAATAACGCTGGGTTAGCTTACTAAAGTGCAATTTTAAATTTCGCGCGAAATATCTTGCTGAAAACGTATCGGTATGATGACGCCTGCGCGTGACGTCACAGATTGTAGAGGACATTTTGGGACAGCATGGTGGCCAGCTATTAAGTCGTCTGTTTTCATCGCAAAATTCCACAGTATTCTGGACATCTGTGTTGGTGAATCTTTTGCAATTTGTTCAATGAACAATGGAGACAGCAAAGAAGAAAACTGTAGGTGGGAAGCGGTGTATTGCGGCAGGTGTTGTGCCGGATAACGCACCCCCGCCGTAGAATGCACCCCCTGACTGTTGTGCCGGATAACACAGCCGGTGTTTCATTGTTTACATTCCCGAAAGATGACAGTCAAGCTTTACCATTGGCCTGTGGAGAACTGGGACAACAGAGACTCTTACCAGGAGGACTTTGAGTTGGATGCGCAGACGCGGTATCGTGAGTACGCATGCAGCTGCGGCTTCCAAACATTTGATCGCTTGCCCGTACGTGCGTGCCGCTATGTGCATGTCACGTACGTAACTTTGGGGACTTTGGGGAAATATATGTGCTGTATGAACTTTGGGGTGGTGAACGGTACTTTGGGCTGTGGGATTGAGTGTGTTGTGCAGGTGTTTGAGTTGTATTGGCAGGTTATATGGACGGGAGGGGGTAGGTGTTTGTTATGCGGGATTCATTTGTGGCATATTAAATATAAGCCTGGTTGTGTTGTGGCTAATAGAGTATATATATGTCTTGTGTTTATTTACTGTTTTAGTCATTCCCAGCTGAATATCAGGTCCCACCCGCCTCTCAGAGCATCTTCCCTATCTGAATCGCTCCCACTGCCCTCTAGTCCTTCACTCTCACTTTCCTCATCCACAAATCTTTCATCCTCGCTCAAATTAATGGGGAAATCGTCGCTTTCTCGGTCCGAATTGCTCTCGCTGCTGGTGGCCATGATTGTAAACAATGTGCAGATGTGAGGAGCTCCACAACCTGTGACGTCACGCTACTCGTCTGCTACTTCCGGTACAGGCAAGGCTTTTTTTATCAGCGACCAAAAGCTGCGAACTTTATCATCGATGTTCTCTACTAAATCCTTTCAGCAAAAATATGGCAATATCGCGAAATGATCAAGTATGACACATAGAATGGACCTGCTATCCCCGTTTGAATAATATCGCATTTCAGTAGGCCTTTAAGTATTTTGTTGTGATTAATTGCAGTTTATGAAAATGCAAATGTGTGATTGAGCTGGAAAAAAAATGAACAGCACAATTTTTTTTTTAATCCAAATGTGGCCTTATACATATTGCATGCAGCAAAGATAAAAAAAAAACATATGTTTATTTATAAGTGTCAAATATATTAGTCCACTTATTTATGTCATTATTAGTATTATTATTTCCTCATAAGAACCAATGTCCTCTGCTGTGGATTAAAAAAAAAATGTAAACGATAAGTATTGAGCAAAATAAATGTGATCCTGTTATGCATATCCACAAATGTCCACTGCAGAGAATGCTGTCTCTACTAGGTTATAGTTTCACATTTAAACAAAAATGCTCCATTGTTATGTAACTGCAAATCCAAAACCACGCTGTCTCTCTCATTCCACTTCTTTTTTTTTTTTTTTTTTTCATATTACTACTCACCCTTCAACATTTCAAAATGCATTTAGTCCATACAATAGATAATGGCTTCTTTAATTACTCTGGAGCTTTGAGGGGTTTTATCTGCAGTGAAAACATTCTTAAATATTCCACTCATCCTATTACGCCTCTCAGTTACAGAGAAAGACACTCGTCCAGGACGCCGTCTGCTAATCAGGCTCAAGGATTCTTTGCTGCCTGAGACATGAGCAATGAAAGAAAATTAAAAAAAATATGAACTCTAATGAGTCCCTGCTATAGAAACACAATGTAAAAAAAAGCACCAGTGTACTACGGCATGCTGAAAGAAATGCTGTGTAATGACTAGGGATGATGTTTGATAAGAAATTATCGAGTTCGAGCCCATTATCGATTCCTCTTATCGAACCGATTCTTTATCGATTCTCTTATCGAATCCGGATAGGTGGTTGCATATGGAAAAAAACACAATATTTGGTTTAACAAAAGCTCACTTTTATTTTATAAGAAAAAAAAACAATTAAATAATAAATAAATATTGACTGTTACCCCCTCTAAAAAAAAAAAAAAAATATTGACTGTTGTTACCCAAAGTATATTAAGTGGGATTTTTCAGAAAAACAAATATATACAGTAACACAAAAACAACCTGTCTCTGGGATCACTATAGGTCAGGGGTCGGCAACCCAAAATGTTGAAAGAGCCATATTGGACCAAAAATACAAAAACAAATCTGTCTGGAGCCGCAAAAAATTAAAAGCCATATTACATACAGATAGTGTGTCATGAGATATACATTGAATTGAGAGGACTTAAAGGAAACTAAATGACCTCAAATATAGCTACAAATGAGGCATTATGATGCAATATGTACATATAGCTAGCCTAAATAGCATGTTCGCATCGATTAGCTTGCAGTCATGTAGTGACTTCAACAAGTCACCAACAAGTCAATAACATCAACAAAACTCACCTTTCATGCACAACCTTAAAAGTTTGGTGGACAAAATGAGACAGAAAAAGAAGTGGCATAAAACACGTCCTAGAAAGTTATACATGTAAACAAGGAGTTCAAGGACCGCCAAAATTAGTAGGACAAAACGGCGCTCGCCAAATACTGGAATCAGTGAAGCATGTTTAATACAAACATCTTTTTCCATTTTTCATACATTTCTGAAAAAGCTCCAGAGAGCCACTAGGGCGGCGCTAAAGAGCCGCATGCGGCTCTAGAGCCGCGGGTTGCCGACCCCTGCTATAGGTGAATAGCCATGCCTTGAGGAGTTTTTTCCAATCCATTGTTTTTGCTGCTTGTGGGACATCACAGGAAATGACGTAGCTCAGCTACGTCATTTCCTGTGATGTCCCACAGGGCATTTCTTGTGGGACGGGATTCGTTCCCAGGGATTCGAATGAAGAACCAACTCTTTTTCTTTACTATAGTGGCTTCGATAATGGGAACCGGTTCTCAAAAAGGGATTCGAGTCCATGGAATCGGTTATTTTCTTATCGAACAACCGGGAGAACCGGTTTCAAACATCATCCCTAGTAATGACAGGTTGTACATAAAAATAATATTATGTATTTACTGCTGTTGGGGATCATGGCTTCTGTATTGATGATTCATGGCAGCAAAAAGCACAGCAGCGCACTTGATCGTCCTTTATTATTGCAACATTTCTCCCTTTAAGGCCAGACATGATTGATGGGGAACTGTTCATGGCGTTGGCTTGAACTGTTACCACCAGATGAATGGCATACAGTGTATTTGGCAGCATGCTGCTGTACTGGAGTCAAGGCATCGCTTGTTATGACATGCTGGCAACTTGCTCAGTCACTACAAAACGCGTGAATGGATCTTGACTGTTTCATTAACCTTTTATTTAACCAGAGTAAAACGAGGCAGCATGCCGTGACTCTTTAATAAAAATTAAAAATCAACACGATCCCCTTTTTTCAACACAGGAACCTTTATTTACCTGGGATCTTGAAAGCAGCTCGATGCCTTTCCCCTGAACTTTCCCTCATAAAAAAATAGTAGCAGGGTAGAATATAATAATTTAACCCTTGTGTAATGTTCATATTGTTGTTACTCAGCCAGCGTTTGTGGGTCTGATGGACCCGTTGCATTTTGTGGCTTTTAATGCCTCACAATCAAACACTTTTATGTTAAAACAGATGTTTACCTTATCCCAATAAACATCTGTTCAGTATTTTAACATAAAAGTGCTCTGCTGTGGGACCATCATACGATTTGATGTCTTTATATGTTAGGCCAATACTAAAATAGAAATCAATAAACTTCTCCCACGGATGATGGGTAGGCTCCTCCATCGCCTTGTCTGTTTCACTTCCGGTTCCCCATCGTTGTGTCTGTTTTACTTCCGGTTCACTGACATAGGAAAAAAAACTTTCGCAAAATCTCACAAATCATTTTTTTTCCCTACATGTCCCTTTAGGGGCTCCATACTAATTACAACGCATTTCTTTTTTATTTTATTTTAATCAGTCCAACAAAAATAATACCATAATAATACAGTTCCAATTGCAAAACCAAACCCGGCCCAGCAATATCCAAAGTAGCAATCAACAGAGCAATTGAGAAGACACACAAACATGACACAAAACAATCCAAAAGTAGTCAAACAACAATGAATAATACCAACAACAGTAGCAATATTAACAAGAATGCCAACATAGTGACTAGAAATCACTCATTGACATTATCATCACAGCCATTTATAAAAAATAAAATAAAAACATTCAAAAAATGAACAATAGTGTCACAGTCAATATTTTCCACAAAGTTAAAAGAAGTCATATTTTAGGTTCATTTAATAGTTTTTTAATAGTCAAATTTAAATAATGGGTCCCATATTCCAATATATAAGTCATTATTATCTAAACTAAACGCATGTCTTTGTCACATCGCAATCAACGCGGAATGGACCGCAGATGTTTGCGTGGTAAGTTCGGCAAAGTAACTGCAATTAGGAGGAAAATACATGATTGCAAAGTCAAATGTACCGTTGTGGGAATAGCTCAGCTTCAAATCGGACGGGCAATATGGGCCCATCAACACGGACGGACGAGCAATAACGCGGCGATCGCGCGATGGCAACAAACAAAAAGACGTCTGACCTAATTTTTCCAACTGGCGGAAAAAAGCACTTTAAGATGCTCAATATTTATTCACCGTATTTGTCGGACTATAGGGCGCACTTTTCATTTTCTCAAAAATTGACAGTGCGCCTCATAACCCGGTGAATTCACGGAATAATCCCGGTTGTGCTTTCCGACCTCAAAGCTATTTTGTTGGTGCATGAATAAGCGGTAGAAAATGGATGGATGGATGGATGGATGTAATGATAAGTGTGACCAGTAGATGGCAGCCACACATAAGAGATATGTGTAGACTGCAATATGACGCCAGTAAACAACATCCATCCATCCATCCATTTTCTACCGCTTGTCCCTTTCGGAGTCGCGGGGGGTGCTGGAGACTATCTCAGCTGCACATGGGCGGAAGGCGGGGTACACCCTGGACAAGTCGCCACCTCATCACAGGGCCAACACAGATAGACAGACAACATTCACACTCACATTCACACACTAGGGACCGTTTAGTGTTGCCAATCAACCCAGGTGCATGTCTTTGAAGGTGGGAGGTATGTGCCTCGTATTGTGAGTCACATGCACTAACCCCTGTACCACCGTGCTGCCCCAGTAAACAACACTAAAACTATAAATGTTTCATTGAGAGTATAGAACATGACACACGTGATTACATGAACATGATTGCTGTGATTACTTTTTCGCACACTCTTGGTATTCTCTCGAGCTTCAAGCACACCTGTGAAGTGAAAACCATTTCGGGTGACTACCTTTTGAAGCTCATCGAGAGAATGCCAAAAGTGTGCGAAAAAGTAATTAGAGCAAAGGGTGGCTATTTTGAAGAAACTAGAATGTAAAACATGTTTTAAAGTTAAAGTACCAATGATTGTCACACACACACACACACTAGGTGTGGCAAAATTATTCTCTGCATTTGACTCGTCACTCTTGCTCACCCCCTGGGAGGTGAGGGGAACAGTGAGCAGCAGCTTGGGCCGCGCCCGGGAATAATTTTTGGTGATTTAACCCCCAATTCCAACCCTTGATGCTGAGTGTCAAGTAGGGAGGTAATGGGTCCCATTTTTATAGTCTTTGGTATGACTCGGCTGGGGTTTGAACTCACGACCTACCGATCTCAGGGCGGACACTCTAACCACTAGGCCACTGAGCAGGCTTTCTCAGTTATTTCACCTTTTTTTGTTAAGTACATAACTCCACATGTGTTCATTCATAGTTTTGATGCCTTCAGTGACAATCTACAATGTAAATAGTCATGAAAATAAACACAACGCATTGACTGAGAAGGTGCGTCCAAACTTTTGGCCTGTGCTGTACTTTTCCTTTGAGTAAATCTCAAAGTGCTACTGTAACACATACCGTCCAACAAGTCAGTTCCATCCATCCTTTTTCTACTGCTTGTCTCTTTTGGGGGTTGCGGGGGGTGCTGAAGCCTATCTCAGCTGCATTCGGGCGGAAGGCGGTGTACACCCTGGACAAGTCGCTACGTCATCACAGGGCCAACACAGATGGACAGACAAGATTCACACTCACATTCACACACTCGGGCCAATTTAGTGTTGCCAATCAACCTATCCCCAGGTGCATGTTTTTGGAGGTTGGAGGAAGCTGGAGTACCCGGAGGGAACCCACGCAGTCACGGGGAGAACATGCAAACTCCACACAGAAAGATCCCGAGCCCGGGATTGAACCCAGGACTATTTAGGACCTTCAGTTCCGCCCTGCAATAATGGACCTGGTGTGACATGGTTGCTTGAGAACATGTGCCAGAATATTACCATTCCGTCTGTCATCACCTCGATTTGCTTGAAACATGCAGTGGACATGCATATCACACAGAGTTCCCTAGGTAATTACTTGTAAATACATTTCTGGAAATGAGCGTTCTTGGAAAACGGGCTATGCTATACGCCGTATCTAATGTGATTAATTCACCCCTTCTACCGTGTTGTTGATTCCCCCTCGAAATGTCAGACTGCATTTCTCGTCCTTCTTTTCTGTTTAATTAGTAAAAAAAATCAATGCTCGGCCACAGCTTTTCATGTTACAGAGCAATGTGCAAACTGTCATCAGCGCTTGTCCCTGACGGAGACTAAACCTGTCAGTATGGTGCGAAACCCATGACAGATCTACAACAAGACCGCCTCACGTTCTTTATTATTTGTTTACACCTTATTCCCCCGGTGAATACAAGTAACATAAATAAATAGGCGCGTCGGAAGTGGTCTGTTGTTTGTTCTTCATCTGCAAGTTCTTTCGATTCTAGCTTCTTACCTGCTGTAATGTAAAAGGTTATTAATAAGCACAAGACTCCAACTAAATTATTCAAAGACCCGTGATAAGGTTGTGAGTACATCACTCCCCTCATGCTTCATCTGCTCCACTTTCTCAGATGTATTATCGTAAAAAGGAATTTGTTGTAAATGAAATACTCGTGTGTATTACGTGCATACAGTATGGGTTTTCTATCGTGTTCAGAGACACGGGTGAGCTGGAGTCTATCCCAGCAAGACCAGACGTTTCGAAATGGGGGACATGGGGGCGCTATCTGACACTGTGCACCTTGGGCGAGTTAGGGTTAACATCCATGTTTTTTGGCCGTGGGAGGAAACCGGAGAGCAGAGTTGGAACATGCAAGCAGCACACACAGAGCTCTATTCAAACTAAAGTGAAGATGACTCATTTGAGTAACAAAAACTGGAAGAACAGGAGTGAGTTTTTGGCATGGAATTTGCAAATACACCTGAAGGGGAACTTTTCTGGAATTTTGCCTGTCGTTCACAATCATTATGAAAAACATTTTTTTTAATGCATTCAAACTCATAAATAAAAGTCGGCATACAACAGAGCCAATAGGAGGTAGGGATGTCCCGATCCGATATTTGGATCGGATCGGCCGCCGATATTTGCAAAAAAAATGCGTATCGGCAAAGCATGGGAAAATGCCGATCCAGATCCAGTTTTAAAAAAACTCCGGTCTGTGTTTTCCAACACACCGATTTAAATAATACATTCCACTTTTCTGCTGCGCCCTAGCTTCCGTTCCGCATTTTCCAGCACACCTTCAACACATCCACACGTCTGTGGATTCTCACGCAGTTGCTTTTAGCTGCTGGCATTACACGACAGGCTCTTCTCACTCTTTTCTGTGTCTCCCTCTCACAGACAGCAAGCGCACCTTCTTACACACGTCACATACTGTCACGACACACGTCACGTCATACGTCACATACGTATACGCCCTCTCCCAGCAGAGAGGTAGCAGCATGGCTAATGTTAGCTGTGGTGCTAGCGCAGCCATGCGCGCCTGTGCAATTGCTATGGCGTCACATTAGTGCCAAAAATCCGAGCGCATAAAAACTGTTATCGCGCGCTGATTCTCCACTTCGTGCGCGCGCGCGAAACCCTTTTGCGCGCGCGTGGTGCCTTTTTGCGCGCGCGCGGTGCCTTTCTGCACGCGCGCCGTCTCGGTCTGTGCGCTGTCATGTTTCGTTTTGGCACTTTGGGGGCGGGTATGCTTAGACGGCCCCTTCTTTCTGATTGGTCAGGGGAAAAATGCTCAGAGCCAATCAGAAGTATAGCAGGGCGGGTCATCGTCAATATGTATCAAGATTTACGGAGGAAGAAGTGGATAAAAACATGTCGCGCGCTGATGAAGGTTATTTCATACCACATAAACACAATACAGGGTAATACAAAATGTGACCCAAATAAATAATAAGACAACAAACACCATAATCACATCTTTCAGCCAGAACTGGTCCACCAGCAATAACATCCAACCATAACATTATTTTATAATTTCACTTCTTCTTGAACATTTATTTTCTAATTTATGGAATTTATTTTGATTCAGCCATAAAAGTAATGAAATAATATTTGAATTTTGTTTTTAAAATGTTAAAAATAGCCTTTTAATAATGTATTCTGAAACAGTTTAAAATAATCAGAGAACTGACTAACACTGACCCTACACAACTAGGTTGCACAATTAAGTCATTTTTTTTTTAAAGCGAAAGAGGTAATTTCAACAGGTACGGCATCCTATGTCATATCTACATGTAATAAGATTTGTAACAAGGCAAACCGTTTGTAAATTGGTCGAAAATCGAGCAAGTTATGGTAATGTAATTAGTACATGTATCATTGACATCAATGTAATGATTGAGGCTAGCTGTCCGAGGTAAGATGGCTACAACGTTGCTATGCTGGAGAATTATTGGTCATATGAAAAATGCTCAGAGCCAATCAGAAAGGAGGGGCCGTCTAAGCATACCCGCCCCCAAAGTGCCAAAAAGAAACAGACAGCGCGAGGAGAGATGCCAGGAGTACACAGAGAGCGCACAGACCGAGACAGCGGGCGCGCAGAAAGGCACCACGCACGCGCAAAAGGGTGTCGCGCGCGCGCGCACGAAGTGGAGAATCAGCGCGCGATAACAGTTTTTATGCGCTTGGATTTTTGGCATTAATGTGACGCCATAAATTGCGCACTGCTCAAACGTCCACTGCCCAAGGCAAATCTATGCCACGCACAAAATCAAATAAAAAAATAAGCGCATAACAATTTTCGACACACGGACACGACAGAGAAAACAGTTTTCGTCATCATTGTTCAAATATTGTAACGTCTGTCGAGACGCTTATCTCCATTCGGTGCCACACGCCCACACCATCAAAATGCCGAGGCAAACATTTCCACATCAACACCGTAAGTTGTGATTTCCTTCTCTGCATGAAAGTTTAAAAGTAGCATATATTAATGCAGTATGAAGAAGAATGTTTTAATTGTAGACACATAGAATCATCATACTGCTGTGATTATATGCATCAAGTGTTCATTCAAGGCTAAGGCAAAATATCGAGATATATATCGTGTATCGCAATATGGCCTTAAAATATCGCAATATTAAAAAAAGGCCATATCGCCCAGCCCTAGTTCAATGATGCCATTTCTGTTTGTCATGTATAATTTTGTCTATTTTGTGTTTATCCTTGAATAAACATGTGAGTTTCTTGTTACCAACCATTGTGTATTATTCAAACTCACCTAATTCAGCTGGCTAGTTGTTATCAAGAGTACTAAAACCCTTTTCAACATGATTCTGACAACTAAGTAGGCTAAATAACTTTAAACTTTAATACATGCTCGGATAGGCCAGTATCGGTCAGTATCGGTATTGGTCAGTATCGGTATCGGATCGGAAGTGCAAAAACAATATCGGTATCGGATGGGAAGTGCAAAAACCTGGATCGGGACATCCCTAATAGGAGGTCCTATATTCCGCCCATAAAACCCAATCAAAAAACATCCAAAAAGCGGCAACAATACTCAATCTACATTCCATGACTTGAATATTAACCAAGTATTAGTGATATTGTTATTATAAGTGGTAACGCAGACAAACTATTTAATGGGTGTGTGCCAATGTTGACATCATCGAGCTGTATGGTGCTTCCTCGCTTCCTTTGCTCGTAAAAGTTTATTGTAGATCATAAATAATGCCTCTCACCTGGATAGTAGAAGGACGAGGACGTATTCCGACAAGTTGGGACACTCTGTGACAGCCAATTTAGACCAGGTAATGGCATGAACAACATGAAAAGACGGTTGGTTCCACCCTTCCCACCCCTGTTTTTTGCGAGGATTACCGTATTTCCTTGAATTGCCGCCGGGTATATAGTATGGGCCTGCCTAGAATTACCTAGTTTCGCAAATTAATTAGCGCATACTTAGCATTACCGCCGGGTCAGAATTACCGCCGGGTCAAACTCGTTTCGCAAAATATTATTTTTATTAGCGCATGTCTAGAATTACCGCCGTGTCAAACTCGTTTCGCAAAATATTATTTTTATTAGCGCATGTCTAGAATTACCGCCAGGTCAAACGCGTTTCGCAAAATAATTAGCATATGCCTAGAATTTCCGCCGGGTCAAACTCGTCACGTCACAAGTGACACTTCACCTGTCATCATTTTCAAAATGGAGGAGGCTGATTTCAATAATTTGAAATCGCATAAAGGGAAGAAGATAAAGAGCTATTCAGTAGCTATTCAGCTATTGAATATGCTAAAAAGAACAGTAAGCAGCTATGTTTTATTAATATACCGTAGCTGCGTGTGTCAAATATGAGGCATTAAATGACTCCCGCCTCCTGGTGGTAGAGGGCGCTAGTGATCCTTCTTGCGACTACTCGGGTGCAGAAGAAGTGACAACAAGCAGCAATCGTTTATTTTTTCCTCTCGCCTGGACTTTTAACATGGAGGATTACATATCTAAAATAAAACAGTTTTCTAAACTGGACTTTCAATCGAAGCAGGAGGTAATAATTAAAGGAAGATCTCCATCGAGACAGAGAGACTTTTAAAACTGAAGAAAGATAAGGAAGACTTCTATAAACAAGTTATCGATGCTTTTGTTTAGAAGGAGCTGCGCATGGACTTCATTTATAAGTAAAGGTAAGACCATAATAACGTTTTTTTTTATTAAATGTGCTTTTCATGATGGTATCCTTACATCACACTCACATTTATAAGCGCAGGCCTACATTTACCGCATGCCTTTGGTAAGCGCCGGTGTGAGAAGAGGTTTTAAAATAATTAGCGCATGCTTACATTTACCGCATGCCTTTGGTAAGCACCGGAGTGAGAAGAGGTTTTAAATTAATTAACGCCCCGGCGCTAATTCAAGGAAATACGGTATCAGTAATTTTTCATCTAAAACAGAAAATAACAAGACTCTAGCAGTCGGTGTCCTAATAACAGCAGACAGTGTACAGTAAGTGATGTTTTACTATGTTTGTTGGCTCTCATAAAGTCTGCAGTGAGTAATAATCAGTGATGAAGTGGGGAAAAAAAGCAAACATTGTGATGCGTTTTTGAAATTAATGCACCGCGCATGCTTAAAATGATCAAAATACATAAATATTAAATGTTATTATAAATGTGCCCGTTACTACATTACATATATACTTACATCATGTATATACAACCTTAATGGAGGTGTTTGGATGTTTTTTTAAGGGTTGTTTTAGCCAGAAGAGAGCAACTACCATAGGCTCCATTGTAAGCAGATTTTTGATCGCATTTATTCAGTAGTAATAATGCATTTTAAAAAAATGCATTTCTTGTTATGTCTCTCATAATAATTGTGAACAATAGGCAAAATTCCCCCCTAAAAAAGTGCAGCTCATCTTTAAGGACAGAAAGATTATCCACCTTCTTAGAATCAAATACAATTATTTTTTTGTTTGGAAACGGGTCATAATTAATTATATTAAAATCTCACAGTACGATATTATCACGGTATTAAGACCACGGTACAATATTGTTGTGGTATATGTCCTAAAAATAACTAACTTAAAAATGTTAGAGTGTGTAAAATGAAGTGGTAGGATAGTTTAGGATAAAGACACATAATGCTCAAATGTTCTAATTATATTTATTACAACAAACATGTCATTCCAAGTGCCAAGAATTGAGCGGGAACATCCACTGTGTCCTCCACAGTGGGCATTTCCTATATCAGTTTTAAAAAATAAGTTTTTTTAGAAAACTTAACTCACATTAGAACTTTTAATAATGTAACTACGTCACAAATCGACAATTAGCTTCGCTGGCTTCACCTTTTCCAGGTGATGGTAGATTATCAAGTAGCTTTGGTGCTTTCCCTCGGCACCGTGCGCCTCAACCCAGTCTGTTTTGCCTTGGAACACTCCAGGCTTTATGTTGTTGTGTCCTGGTCCTTTCATTTCTAGTGGCTTTTGCATTAATGTTGTGGCGGAAAGTCGTTGCGTTGTGGCTTTATGTTGCAACGTTGGCATTTGTCGTGGCTTTTGTCATCGTGTTGTGGCTTAAAGTTGTTGTAACGTATCTTCATGTTTTTGGGTTGTGGCGTTTGCATTGTGTTGTGGCTTTATGTTGCAGCGTTTGCAATGCTTTTAGAATTGTGTTGTGGCAGAAAATTGTTGTGTTGTTGTTTACATTTGTTGTAGCTTGTACGATTGTGTTGTGGTTGAAAGTTGTGTGGTTGTTTGCATTGCCTTGACCCGGTCTGTTTTGGCTTGGAACACTCCAGGCTTTATGTTGTTGTGTCCTGGACCTTGCATTTCTAGTGGCTTTTGCATTGATGTTGTGGCGGAAAGTTGTTGCGTTGTGGCGTTTTTAAGAGTGTTGTGGCTTAAAGTTGTTGCGATGTGGCTTTATGTTGTTATGTTGGCACTTGCCGTGGCTTTTGTCATCGTGTTGTGGCTTAAAGTTGTTGTACTGTGTCTTCATGTTGTTGTGTTGTGGTTTTTGCATTGTGTTGTGGCTTTATGTTGCAGCGTTTTCAATGCTTTTAGAAGTGTGTTATGGCGGAAAGTTGTTGTTTACATTTGTCGTAGCTTGTGCAATTGTGTTGTGGTTAAACGTTGTGTGGTTGTTTGCATTGCCTTGACCCGGTCTCTTTTGGCTTGGAACACTCCAGGCTTTTTATGTTGTTGTGTTGCATTGATGTTGTGGCGGAAAGTTGTTGTGTTGTGGCATTTTTTTAAGAGTGTTGTGGCTTAAAGTTGTCGCGATGTGGTTTTATGTCGTAACGTTTGCATTTGTCGTGGCTTTTGCCATTGTTGTGGCTTAAAGTTGTTGTGTTTTTGTTGTTCACATTCATTTTGGCTTTACAAGGGCGTTTTACAGTCTGAAAAATACAGACACAATGCCTCATGATTTTTTCCCTCTATCACCGGTAATTTTATCGTGCATTTATACATTTTATTTTCTAGGTACGCAAATGGCGCCGATTCTGTTTGAACGTTTTCTCTTTCTCCACGTTATTAAACAACCGCTCCGCCGCTCCCAGTCTGTGGAACGCTCTCCCTGACCACCTGAGGGCACCACAGACTGTGGATGCTTTTAAAAAAGTCTTAAAAACCCTTATTTTTTTTAAAAAAGCCTTCTTTTTTTTTTAGATATATGCATACTAGTTCTAGCTATTTGGCTGTTCTAGTTTTTATTTTTATTTATTTTTTTATTATCTTTTAATTTTATTTTTTTAATACACTGTAGCACTTTGAGGTTGTTTACTCAATGTAAAGTACTTTTTACAAATAAAATTGATTATTATTATTATTAACTTCCATCTACCAGATCATCTTTGTTCCCACAACGAAGCTCATCTTATTACTGCCATATATTTTTTAATATATTTTTTGAATGCCCTTAGCCTTTTAATGTCATACTTTCCTTGTTGCTGTGGAATTGTCAATGTTACCCAAGTTATGCCTTTACCGTTTTATCCTCTTGTCTTTCTGTGTCTGTGTGTGTGTATCCTTCATGTCCTGCCTCTGATACTGGCCAGCCATCGCTGTGCTCCAGGGACATTCCTCGTGTCATTATAGCTTTTGATTATCCTCCAGTCTGACCCGGGGATGGTCTGGCCTTGCGACCGTACCACTTTGCCCGGCAGCCATACTGCTAATGAGAGGTTGCCTGTGCGTTTGCCACCACTGGCTCAATGACTGATCTGTTGTTTTACCCCAGTTTATACCCGTAACTTTACAATTAAAATTAAAATAATGAAGTTTACAATTGACGTGCTTCTGATCCTGTGCTTTTTTTCCCCTGTTGGACGTAGGGTTGTATGGTATACCGGTATTAGTATAGTACCGCGATACTAATGAATCATTTTCGGGACTATATCGCCTCTGAAACGTAGCGGTCCCGCACCCTCCCCCTCGTGACATTGCTGGTTTTATGAGCAGAGGAGCATGTTCGGCAGCGCACAATAACAGAGTACTTACAAGCAGACACAGTGTGTAGACAGAAAAGGGAAAACAGACGCATTTTGGCTTAAAAACTAAAGATAAGGTGAAGTTATAACACTATTACGCCCTCAGGATGAGGTGCTTTAAGACATGCATAGCTAGTTAGCGGCTGACGTCCATCCGCCATCGGCAGTGTTTTAGCTACTTCTAAATCACTAATCCTCGCCTCCATGACAACAAATAAAGTAAGTTTCTTACAAGTATCATCCCTGCAGGACGAGGAATCGCTAAACATGCTTTACTACACACCGTAGCTCACCGGCGTCAAAATGTAAACAAATGCCATAGGTGGATCTACACCTGACATCCACTGTAATGATACCAAATACAGGGGCGTATCTAGTCGATACTACTATGATTACATTAATATGTTTTGGCCTCACATCTTCTTTCGTTTTTTTTTTTTTTATATTATGTCTATAAACTGAGGAAATATGTCCCTGGACACATGAGGACTTTGAATATGACCAATGTATGATCCTGTAACTACTTGGTATCGGATCGATACCCAAATTTGTGGTATCATCCAAAACTAATGTAAAGTATCAAACAACAGAAGAATAAGTGATTATTACATTTGAACAGAAGTGTAGATAGAACATGTTAAAAGAGAAAGTAAGCAGATATTAACAGTAAATGAACAAGTATATCAATATATCATTTTCTACCACTTGTCCTTAATAATGTTGACAAAATGATAGGATGGAAAATGACACAATATGTTACTGCATATGTCAGCAGACTAATTAGGAGCATTTGTTTGTTTACTTACTACTAAAAGACAAGTTGTCTATTATGTTCAATATTTTATTTAAGGTTTTAACTGCAATAAGAAACATATGTTTAATGTACCCGAAGATTTGTTTTGTTAAAATTAAGCAAATAATGCAATTTTTTTGCGGTCCCCTTTATTTAGAAAAGTACCGAAATAATTTTAGTACCGGTACCAAAATATTGGCATTGTTACAAGTAGGGATGTCCGATAATATCGGACTGCCGATATTATCGGCCGATAAATGCTTTAAAAATGTAATGGCGGAAATTATCGGTGTCAAAATTGTCAGTATCGGTTTCAAAACGTAAAATGTATGACTTTTTAAAACGCCGCTGTGTACACGGACGTAGGGAGAAGTACAGAGCGCCACTGCCTTTCTGTGCCGGCCCAGTCACATAATATCTACGGCTTTTCACACACACACAAGTGAATGCAATCCATACTTGGTCAACAGCCATACAGGTCACACTGAAGGTGGCAATATAAACAACTTTAACACTGTTACAAATATGCGCCACACTGTGAACCCACACCAAACAAGAATGTCAAACACATTTCGGGAGAACATCCGCACCGTAACACAACATAAACACAACAGAACAAATATCCAGAACCCCTTGCAGCACTAATTCTTCCGGGACACTACAATATACACCCCCGCTACCTTTTTTTCTTGTCTTAATCACTGATTTCTGGTTACTGCAGACTTCATGAGAGCCAGCAAACATAATAAAACATCCTTTACTGTACAAGGTCTGCTGTCATTATGATGCCGACTGCTCAGATACATTTTAGCCACTGCTGTTCCAGGTTCTAAATTGGCTGTGAAAGTGTCCCAACTTGTCGGATTATTAGAGCATGTCCCAAATTCCAAGCTGCTGTTTTGAGGCATGTTTAAAAAAAAGTATGCACTTTGTGACTTCAATAATAAATATGGCAGTGCCATGTTGGCACTTTTTTCCATAACTTGAGTTGATTTATTTTGGAAAACCTTGTTACATTGTTTAATGCATCCAGCGGGGCATCACAACAAAATTAGGCATAATAATATGTTAATTCCACGACTGTATATATCGGTATCGGTTGATATCGGAATCGGTAATTAAGAGTTGGACAATATCGGCAAAAAAGCCATTATCGGACATCTCTAGTTACAAGACAAGTTGGAGGCGTGTCAATGCTAAATGGCAGTGTGTGTTAATGATGGTGTGCAGCACAAGGTGTGTAATCACTCATGGGGAAATTGGTTTACTGCAATCTCCTCTGCTGAATTACACTTCATAAATCTGTCTTGACATTACTAGTAAAGCTCACGCTGAGCCGGGAAATGCCAACTTGGCCACGGGTGTTAATGAAGAGACGCTCGCCGGACACGACTGTTTTTTCTCCACACAGCTGCAGTCAAGGTTTGAGTTACAACCCCCTCCGAGTTCTTTCATGTTGTCGTTGTTGAATCGCAAGACAAAACGGCCGCTCTCGACTAAAACAAATCTGTCAGGGAGGGAAAAAAAAGGAACAAAGAGAAACTGAGGGAGGAGCGCCTCTTGGAAAAATGCACGACGTGATGAAAGAACACTGGCTGAACCCTGTCTGCTAATTGGTACTCGTTAAAAGAACGATGCACGCGGACGTCTAATTTGCCAAATGGAGCATATACACAAGTAGCCATTAACCTACGTACTAACTGACACATACTAGTTGACATTTGGCCACGAGGAAGTAGAGCATAGGAGGAGCTTGGAAGTAAAGTGTGGCACACGACTACAATAAACCAAGATCCCTGTTTGTAATAAATGAATGTTAGATTCAGCACTGGATCGCATTAGTAGTGAGGAGTAAATGGCGCCCTCAGTGAGCGTATGGCACACTCACTACCTGTATTGGAGTGGCGGGCCGTGCATTTCTCACCTGGGCCTTCGGTGATGTCCTACTTAGTCCAACTTCACCTCTCAAAATACCGTAATTTATCAATCAATCATTCAAAGTTTGCTTATATAGCCCTAAATCACGAGTGTCTCAAAGGGCTGCACAAGCCACAACCACATCCTCGGCTCAGATCCCACATCAGGGCAAGAAAAACTCAACCCAATGGTTGCGGGGGTCAGAACCCGCATGCGGCTCTTTAGTGCCAATTGTTGCGTCTGACCAGCCTTCCCTCCCTGGGAATTAAAGTCAATGGTCAATCCCAAGTTCTTTCCGATGACGTATATGCAGAGTATGAAGGACCATCAAGACAGAATAGGAATATTATCAAGTTTTACTAAAGCTTTAGGAGACCAGCCCACACCAATACAGTCATACCAGCATCTCGAAATGGTCTAACATTCAAACGGAAAGAGACAACTTCTTAAATAGGAAAACTGTCCCCACCCTGTCCAGAAAGGAATACAGCCTCATTGTTCTACAAACACTGTTTCCATATGAGTTTGTAAATTGTGTTAGATGTAAATATAAACGGAATACAATGATTTGCAAATCATTTTCAACCCATTTTCAATTGAATGCACTACAAAGACAAGATATTTGATGTTCAAACTCATAAACTTTTTTTTTTTTTTTGCAAATAATAATTAACTTCAAATTTCATGTCTGCAACACATGCCAAAGTAGTTGGGAAAGGGCATGTTCACCACTGTGTTACATGGCCTTTCGTTTTAACAACACTCAGTAAACGTTTGGGAACTGAGGAGACACATTTTTTAAGCTTCTCAGGTGGAATTATTTCCCATTCTTGCTTGATGTACAGCTTAAGTTGTTCAACAGTCCGGGGGTCTCCGTTGTGCTATTTTAGGCTTCATAACGCACCACACATTTTCAATGGGAGACAGGTCTGGACTACAGGCAGGCCAGTCTAGTACCCGCACTCTTTTACTGTGAAGCCACATTGATGTAACACGTGGCTTGGCATTGTCTTGCTGAAATAAGCAGGGGCGTCCATGGTAACGTTGCTTGGATGGCAACATATGTTGCTCAAAAACCTGTATGTACCTTTCAGCATTAATGGTGCCTTCACAGATGTGTAAGTTACCCATGTCTTGGGCACTAATACACCCCCATACCATCACAGATGCTGGCTTTTCAACTTTGCCCCTATAACAATCCGGATGGTTCTTTCCCTCTTTGGTCCGGTGGACACGACGTCCACAGTTTCCAAAAACAATTTGAAATGTGGACTCGTCAGACCACAGAACACTTTTCCACTTCGTATCAGTCCATCTTAGATGAGCTCAGACCCAGCGAAGCCGACGGCGTTTCTGGGTGTTGTTGATAAACGGTTTTCGCCTTTCATAGGAGAGTTTTAACTTGCACTTACAGATGTAGTTACCAACTGTAGTTACTGACAGTGGGTTTCTGAAGTGTTACTGAGCCCATTTGGTGATATCCTTTACACACTTATGTCGCTTGTTGATGCAGTACAGCCTAAAGGAATCGAAGGTCACGGGCTTAGCTGCTTACGTGCAGTGATTTCTTCAGATTCTCTGAACCCTTTGATGATATTACGGACCATAGATGGTGAAATCCCTAAATTCCTTGCAATAGCTGGTTGAGAAAGGTTTTTCTTAAACTGTTCAACAATTTGCTCACACATTTGTTGACAAAGTGGTGACCCTCGCCCCATCCTTGTTTGTGAATGACTGAGCATTTCATGGAATCTACTTTTATACCCAACCGTGGCACCCATCCGTTCCCAATTTGCCTGTTCACCTGTGGGATGTTCCAAATAAGTGTTTGATGAGCATTCCTCAACTTTATCAGTATCTATTGCCACCTTTCCCAACTTCTTTGTCACGTGTTGCTGGCATCAAATTCTAAAGTTAATGATTATTTGCAACAAAAAAAAGTTTATTAGTTTGAACATCAAATATGTTGTCTTTGTAGCATATTCAACTGAAAATGATTTGCAAATCATTGTATTCCATTTATATTTACATCTAACACAATTTCCCAACTCATATGGAAACGGGGTTTGTAATGCAGATAATATATAAAGGGAGTACTCCAACTCCCACATTCCAAGCCTTCAAGGTAAAGCACACAGTTTACTTGCGGACATAAGATACAAACATAGAAAGAGTACAAATGGAAAAATACTAGATACTTTAAACATGACTATGAATAAAGAAAGCACTCTTAAACATATATGCATTCTCCACACACCCTAGTAGCTCCCTGGAGCATTTTTAAAAAAGGATTGAAAATGGAAAAAGATGGGGGGGGAAATATTTTTTTGCTTTAGTATGTTTTTTGTTTGAGGACAAACATGACACAAACCTTCCCAATTGTTAGAAAGCCCACTGTTTAATATGTTTGTGTATATGCTTCACTGATGAGAGTAGTTGGTGAACATCATTTTGTCCTACTAATTTCGGCAGTTCTTGAACTCACCATAGTGTGGACAGTTTGTTTACATGTAAAATCTTCCACTCCTTCTTTGTCTCATTTTGTCCACCAAAAGTTGTATGCCGTGTGTGAATGCACAAAAGTGCGCTTTGTTGATGATGTTGACTTGTTGGAGTGCTAATCAGGCATATTTGGTCAGTGCATGACTGCAAGCTAATCAAGGCTAACATGCTATGTTTGTACACACACCTCAGTGAATGCAAGGCATACTTGCTCAACAGCCATACAGGTCACACTGAGGGTGGCCGTATAAACAACTTTAACACTGTTACAAATATGCGCCACACTGTGAACCCACACCAAACAAGAATGACAAACACATTTCGGGAGAACATCCGCACCGCAACACAACATAAACACAACAGAACAAATACCCAGAATCCCTTGCAGCACTAACTCTTCCAGGACGCTACAATATACACCCCCCGCTACCTTTTTTTCTTTTCTTAATCACTGATTTCTGGTTACTGCAGACTTCATGAGAGCCAGCAAACATAATAAAACATCCTTTACTGTACAAGGTCTGCTGTCATTAGGATGCCAACTGCTCAGATACATTTTAGCCACTGCTGTTCCAGGTTCTAAATTGGCTGTGAAAGTGTCCCAACTTGTCGGATTACCATCCCAAACGTCTCATGTCCAGGTGAGATGCATGATTTATCCATCCATCCCATCCATCCATTTTCTACCGCTTATTCCCTTCGGGGTCGCGGGGGGCGCTGGAGCCTATCTCAGCTACAATCGGGCGGAAGGCGGGGTACACCCTGGACAAGTCGCCACCTCATCGCAGGGCCAACACAGATAGACAGACAACATTCACACTCACATTCACACACTAGGGCCAATTTAGTGTTGCCAATAAACCTATCCCCAGGTGCATGTTTTTGGAGGTGGGAGGAAGCCGGAGTACCCGGAGGGAACCCACGCAGTCACGGGGAGAACATGCAAACTCCACACAGAAAGATCCCGAGCCTGGGATTGAACCCCATACTACTCAGCACCTTCGTATTGTGAGGCAGACGCACTAACCCCTCTTCCACCGTGCTGCCCTGCATGATTTATGATCTAGAATAAACTTACAGGGAGCAGTGAAGTGAGGAAGCAGAAGACCACTTGATGATGACACGGTAATGATAATGGCGCCGCGCTAAATAGTTCGTCTGCGTTAGCGCTTATAATAACAATATCACTAATATTTGGTTAATATTCAAGTCACGAAATGTAAATAGAGTATTGTTGGTGGTTTTTGAATGGGTATTTATCGGATTTTATAGGCGGAATAGAGGACCTCCCTTTGGCTCCTCTGTAAGCGGACTTTTATTAAATATTTATTACATTTTTAGAATGCATTAAAAAAAAAAATCCGTCATGTCTTTCATAATGATTGTGAACGATAGGCAAAATTCCAAAAAAGTGGAGTTCCCTTTTAAACTCTGTAGATAACAGCAGCCTGCCCCCCGTAACCCCTCCCCCTTTTTTTTTTTTTTTTTTGTTGCAAGTTTTGTGGTGTCTGTCTAATACAGGCGTGTCAAACGTACGGCCCGCAGGCCGGATCAGGCCCGTGAACAGGTTGTATCCGGCCCCCGGGATGAGTTTGCTAAGTATAAAAATTAGCCAACATTTTTGAATGAAATAAACTGCTGTTCTAAATGTGTCCACTAGATGTCACTATAGCAATTCTTTGTTTCTTTGTAGATGATGCTACATATGTAAAAAAAAAAAAAAAAAAAATAATTAGCAAACTACATAAATAACATCTTCTAATTTGATGTTGATATTATATTTTCATCCTGATATATTGAAAATTAACACCAATGAGTTGACTGATGAACATTATCACATCATTTATTCAGAAAGTATAAATAACGACAAATAAAGATAGAATACTATTAACCGCAACATGTAAGTGTATAAGAACCCCAACATTATGATGTGTACAATTCCAGAATGTGCTTGTTCTATTTTTTAAACAAAGAAAACAATCTGAAGTTGTCTTTATTTTTAAGTTATCGTGCCGTGGTTTTACCAGTTTGGCCCACTTGGGAGTAGATTTATCTCCATGTGGCCCCCAATCTGGGTCTAACATGTTTACGTGTGATTACGGCTATCAAGTTTTTTACTTGGCCTCAGTCAAAAACAAAGACAATTACTTGCTATTATGACCTCTACCAAACAGGGTTGCCCAGTCGAATTGGGGGTTAATAATAGTTTAGTGGTTGACTGAGACCTCTTCTGTCTTAAGTGTTCTCTGCAGCTCCTCTACAACCCTACAAAGGATATAAAACAGATAGCAGTGTTGCATCACCACTGGATGTAACTATGTACATTTACTAATACTGTGTTGTCATGTGCATTCTTTTTATGATACCCATATCTATCTAATATTCTCTCTATCCCATAACCTGTTTCTCATCTCTCCTGTTAAGTGTTTCAAGGTTTTTTCCTTGCCTTTGCCACCAAAGTATTTTTGGATCTGGAGCTTTGCCCTGTTTCGTTCCTGTTCGAGATTAATATTGCTGTGGTTTGCTGCTATTATAATGAAGTTGCATCAAATCAAAAATAGACTGCATCCTACACTTGCATGGACTCTATTGACCAATGCTTATTTTTCACTTCCTTTTGGAAAGCAAAGGCATCAGTTTCCACCGTTTCACTCTAAACAAGTTCTGTTTCCATGGTGACGGTGAACAAAAACATGTTTCTTTGTACACTTTTGCAGAGAGGCTATCAAACTACATTGTACCTACAAACAAGATTAGAGGGAAAAAAATCCCCGCCCATCTGTTATCATCAGCAAAACAACATATGGTCGTGGTCAAAAGTGTACATACACTTGTAAAGAACATAATGTCATGGCTGTCTTGAGTTTACAATAATGTCTACAATTCTTATTTTTTTGTGATAGAGTGATTGGAGCACATACTTGTTGGTCACAAAAAACATTCATGAAGTTTTTTTTTTTAATGAATTTATTATGGGTCTACTGAAAATGTGACCAAATCTGCTGGGTCAAAAGTATACATACAGCAATGTTAATATTTGGTTACATGTCCCTTGGCAAGTTTCACTGCAATAAGGCGCTTTTGGTAGTCATCCACAAGCTTCTGGTTGACTTTTTGACCACTCCTCTTGACTAAATTGGTGCAGTTCAGCTGAATTTGTTGGTTTCCTGACATGGACTTGTTTCTTCAGCATTGTCCACACATTTAAGTTAGGACTTTGGGAAGGCCATTCTAAAACTTTAATTCTAGCCTGATTTAGCCATTCCTTTACTACTTTTGATGTGTGTTTGGGGTCATTGTCCTGTTGGAACACCCAACCATACTTGCCAACCCTCCCGAATTTCAGTGCCCCACCCGAGAATCTCCCGGGGCAACCATTCTCCCGATTTTCTCCCGATTTCCACCCGGACAACAATATTGGGGGCGTGCCTTTAAGGCACTGCCTTTAGCGTCCTCTCTCACCTGAAAAGGAGACTATTATATATGTCTCCGTTACCCATAGGTTTATCTATAACCCATAAAGTAGGCAGGCACGGAGCTATTTCTCATCGTGTGTTTATTCCAGCCGGCACGTTAATACACTGACACACACCATCCGGATTCCCATCATGCATTGCTTCAAAACTACAGCAAGTAGTAATGTCAAAAAACAAAACAGAGACGAAGCAGAAGAACGAAGAAGAGACATGGCGACGACGAGTAAGAAGAAGAAGAAGTACGCTTACAAGTTCCAAAGTGATTGGAAAAAATAATTTCAGTTCATTCAGGACAGCTCGAAGGGGAAGACTATATCTATATATATATATATATATATATATATATATATATATATATATATATAAATGATAAATGGGTTGTACTTGTATAGCGCTTTTCTACCTTCAAGGTACTCAAAGCGCTTTGACACTACTTCCACATTTACCCATTCACACACACATTCACACACTGATGGAGGGAGCTGCCATGCAAGGCGCTAACCAGCACCCATCAGTAGCAAGGGTGAAGTGTCTTGCTCAGGACACAACGGACATGACGAGGTTGGTACTAGGTGGGGATTGAACCAGGGACCCTCGGGTCGCGCACGGCCACTCTTCCACTGCGCCACGCCGTCCCTATATATATATATATAGTATATATATATATATATATATATGAGAAATAAGAAATACTTGGAAATATATACACCCCACCGCTACCCCCCAAAACATGCCCCCCCCAGCCCCCACCCCATCTCCCGAATTCGAAAGTCTCAAGGTTGTCAAGTACGCACCCAACTGCGTCCAAGACCCAACCTCCGGGCTGATGATTTTAGGTTGTCCTGAAGAATTTGGAGGTAATCCTCCTTTTTCATTGTCCCATTTACTCTCTGTAAAGCACCAGTTCCATTGGCAGCAAAACAGGCCCAGAGCATAATACTACCACCACTATGCTTGACAGTAGGAATGGTGTTCCTGGGTTTAAAGGCCTCACATTTTTCCTCCAAACATATTGCTGGGTATTGTGGCCAAACAGTTCAATTTTTTTGTTTCATCTGACATCACATGGGCAAAGATAAGACCTTCTGGAGGAAAGTTCTGTGGACAGATGAAACAAAAATTGAGCTGTTTGGCCACAATACCCAGCAATATGTTATTGCAGTGAAATTGCCAAGGGGCATGTAACCAAATATTAACATTGCTGTATGTATACTTTTGACCCAGCATTTTCAGTAGACCCATAATAAATTCATAAAAGAACCAAACTTCATGAATGTTTTTTGTGACCAACAAGTATGTGCTCCAATCACTCTATCACAAAAAAATAAGAGTTGTAGAAATGATTGGAAACTCAAGACAGCCATGACATTATATTCTTTACTAGGGATGTCCGATAATGGCTTTTTGCCGATATCCCGATATTGTCCAACTCTTTAATTACCGATACCGATATCAACCGATACCGATATCAACCGATATATACAGTTGTGGAATTAACACACACACTCCTCTCTGAGCTGCCACCTTACTGTGGTAGAGGAGTTTGCGTGTCCCAATGATCCTAGGAGCTATGTTGTCCGGGGGCTTCCATGCCCCCTGGTAGGGTCTCCCAAGACAAACAGGTCCTAGGTGAGGGATCAGACAAAGAGCAGCTCGAAGACTTCTATGGAAATGCAAGAACCGAGACTCAGATTTCCCTCGCCCGGACGCGGGTCACCGGGGCCCCCCTCCGGAGCCAGGCCCGGGGTTGGGGCACGATGGCGAGCGCCTGGTGGCCGGGCCTGTCCCCATGGGGCCCGGCCGGGCACAGCCCGAAGAGGCAACGTGGGTCCCCCCTCCAATGGGCTCACCACCCATAGCAGGGGCCATAGAGGTCGGGTGCAATGTGAGCTGGGCGGGAGCCGAAGGCAGGGCACTTGGCGGTCCGATCCTCGGCTACAGAAGCTTGCTCTTGGGACGTGGAACGTCACCTCACTGGGGGGGAAGGAGCCTGAGCTAGTGCGTGAGGTAGAGAAGTTCCGGTTGGATATAGTCGGACTCACCTCGACGCACAGCAAGGGCTCTGGAACCAGTTCTCTCGAGAGGGGCTGGACTCTCTTCCACTCTGGCGTTGCCAGCAGTGAGAAGCGACGGGCTGGGGTGGCAATTCTTGTTGCCCCCCGGCTCAGAGCCTGCATGTTGGAGTTCAACCCGGTGGACGAGAGTGTAGCTTCCCTCCGCCTTCGGGTGGGGGGGACGGTCCTGACTGTTGTTTGCGCTTCCGCGCCAAGCGGCAGCTCAGAGTACCCACCCTTTTTGGATTCACTCGAGGGAGTACTTGAGGGTGCTCCGCCGGGTGATTCCCTCGTTCTACTGGGGGACTTCAACGCTCATATTGGCAACGACAGTGAAACCTGGAGAGGCGTGATTGGGAAGAATGGCCGCCCGGATCTGAACTCGAGTGGTGTTTTGTAATTGGACTTTTGTGCCCGTCACGGATTGTCCATAACGAACACCATGTTCAAGCATAAGGGTGTCCATATGTGCACTTGGCACCAGGACACCCTAGGCCGCAGTTCCATGATCGACTTTGTAGTTGTGTCATCGGATTTGCGGCCTCATGTTTTGGACACTCGGGTGAAGAGAGGGGCGGAGCTTTCTACCGATCACCACCTGGTGGTGAGTTGGCTGCGATGGTGGGGGAGGATGCCGGACAGACTGGCAGGCCCAAACGCAATGTGAGGGTCTGCTGGGAACGTCTGGCAGAGTCTCCTGTCAGAGAGAGTTTCAATTCCCACCTCCGGAAGAACTTTGAACATGTCACGAGGGAGGTGCTGGACATTGAGTCCGAGTGGACCATGTTCCGCACCTCTATTGTCGAGGCGGCTGATTGGAGCTGTGGCCGCAAGGTGGTTGGTGCCTGTCGTGGCGGTAATCCTAGAACCCGTTGGTGGACACCGGCGGTGAGGGATGCCAACAAGCTGAAGAAGGAGTCCTATCGGGTTCTTTTGGCTCATAGGACTCCGGAGGCAGCGGACAGGTACCGACAGGCCAAGCGGTGTGCGGCTTCAGCGGTCGCGGAGGCAAAAACTCGGACATGGGAGGAGTTCGGTGAGGCCATGGAAAACGACTTCCGGACGGCTTCGAAGCGATTCTGGACCACCATCCGCCGCCTCAGGAAGGGGAAGCAGTGCACTACCAACACCATGTATGGTGAGGATGGTGTTCTGCTGACCTCGACTGCGGAAGTTGTGGATCGGTGGAGGGAATACTTCGAAGACCTCCTCAATCCCACCAACACGTCTTCCTATGAGGAAGCAGTGCCTGGGGAATCTGTGGTGGGCTCTCCTATTTCTGGGGCTGAGGTTGCTGAGGTAGTTAAAAAGCTCCTCGGTGGCAAGGCCCCGGGGGTGGATGAGATCCGCCCGGAGTTCCTTAAGGCTCTGGATGCTGTAGGGCTGTCTTGGTTGACAAGACTCTGCAGCATCGCGTGGACATCGGGGGCAGTACCTCTGGATTGGCAGACCGGGGTGGTGGTTACTCTCTTTAAAAAGGGGAACCGGAGGGTGTGTTCTAACTATCGTGGGATCACACTCCTCAGCCTTCCCGGTAAGGTCTATTCAGGCGTACTGGAGAGGAGGCTACGCCGGATAGTCGAACCTCGGATTCAGGAGGAACAGTGTGGTTTTCGTCCTGGTCGTGGAACTGTGGACCAGCTCTAAACTCTCGGCAGGGTCCTTGAGGGTGCATGGGAGTTTGCCCAACCAGTCTACATGTGCTTTGTGGACTTGGAGAAGGCATTCGACCGTGTCCCTCGGGAAGTCCTGTGGGGAGTGCTCAGAGAGTATGGGGTTTCGGACTGTCTGATTGTGGCGGTCCGCTCCCTGTATGATCAGTGTCAGAGCTTGGTTCGCATTGCCGGCAGTAAGTCGGACACGTTTCCGGTGAGGGTTGGACTCCGCCAAGGCTGCCCTTTGTCACCGATTCTGTTTATAACTTTTATGGACAGAATTTCTAGGCGCAGTCAAGGCGTTGAGGGGATCTGGTTTGGTGGCTGCAGGATTATGTCTCTGCTTTTTGCAGATGATGTGGTCCTGATGGCTTCATCTGGCCAGGATCTTCAGCTCTCACTGGATCGGTTCGCAGCTGAGTGTGAAGCGACTGGGATGTGAATCAGCACCTCCAAGTCCGAGTCCATGGTTCTCGCCCGGAAAAGGGTGGAGTGCCATCTCCGGGTTGGGGAGGAGATCTTGCCCCAAGTGTAGGAGTTCAAGTACCTCGGAGTCTTGTTCATGAGTGAGGGAAGAGTGGATCGTGAGATCGACAGGCGGATCGGTGCGGCGTCTTCAGTAATGCGGATGCTGTATCGATCCGTTGTGGTGAAGAAAGAGCTGAGCCGGAAGGCAAAGCTCTCAATTTACCGGTCGATCTACGTTCCCATCCTCATCTATGGTCACGAGCTTTGGGTTATGACCGAAAGGACAAGATCACGGGTACAAGCAGCTGAAATGAGTTTCCTCCGCCGGGTGGCGGGGCTCTCCCTTAGCGATAGGGTGAGAAGCTCCGTCATCCGGGGGGAGCTCAAAGTAAAGCCGCTGCTCCTCCACATCGAGAGGAGCCAGATGAGGTGGTTCGGGCATCTGGTCAGGATGCCACCCGAGCGCCTCCCTAGGGAGGTGTTTAGGGCACGTCCGACCAGTAGGAGGCCACGGGGAAGACCCAGGACACGTTGGGAAGACTATGTCTCCCGGCTGGCCTGGGAACGCCTCGGGATCCCCCGGGAGGAGCTGGACGAAGTGGCTGGGGAGAGGGAAGTCTGGGCTTCCTTGCTTAGGCTGCTGCCCCCGCGACCTGACCTCGGATAAGCGGAAGAAGATGGATGAATGGATGGATGGAATTAACACATTATTATGCCTAATTTGGACAACCAGGTATGGTGAAGATAAGGTACTTTTAAAAAAAAAATTATAAAATAAAATAAGATAAATACATTAAAAACATTTTCTTGAATAAAAAAAGAAAGTAAAACAATATAAAAACAGTTACCGTATTTTTCGGACTATAAGTCGCAGTTTTTTTCATAGTTTGGCCGGGCTCCAGTGCGACTTATATGTTTTTTTCCTTTTTTATTATGCATTTTCGGCAGGTGCGACTTATACTCCGAAAAATACGGTACATTGAAACTAGCAATTAATGAAAATGAGTAAAATTAACTGTTAAAGGTTAGTACTATTAGTGGACCAGCAGCACGCACAATCATGTGTGCTTACGGACTGTATCCCTTGCAGACTGTATTGATATATATTGATATATAATGTAGGAACCAGAATATTAATAACAGAAAGAAACAACCCTTTTGTGTGAATGAGTGTGAATGAGTGTAAATGGGGGAGGGAGGTTTTTTGGGTTGGTGCACTAATTGTATGTGTATCTTGTGTTTTTTTATGTTGATTTAATTTAAAAAAACAAAAAAAAACGATACCGATAATAAAAAAAAACGATACCGATAATTTCCGATATTACATTTTAACGCATTTATCGGACATCTCTATTCTTTACAAGTGTATGTAAACTTTTGACCACCTATATTTACATATCAGCACTGTCCAACAAAGCTTTTGTGGACATACCCGCTCCCGTCATTTGCTCAGTGCCGTGTGCACAAAGGGTCTTTTGTAATTGAAACGGCTTTCCATCTGTTGGCGGATTAGGAGGAGAAACAATGTTGATGTTTCGATCCTTGACAAAACAAAGTCAACCTCTGGTGACTCCTGTACGTGCACAAACGCTAACGGTTACGTCGATGCCGTGGAGCATCGCTTTGATTTGTCTTTCCCTCCCAGTCGCCAATTTACATTAGTTTCGTAAGGGTGTAAAATTGATGTACAACACAGGCGTTTTGTGGCCCTAAACAAGATTGTGTTTTGTGGCCTCATTTCGGTCTTTAAAATTACAGTGGAACTTTGATTTAAGAACTTAATTGGTCCTTGTATTGACAACATGTTACTGCTCCGAAGGAGAGTCCTCTTCTTCCAGCGTGTTCTTCTTTTCCCTCTCCTCTCGAAGTCGACTGTAATTTCAAAGGGTTTTTTCCATGGTTTTTTTGGACCCATGCCTAGCGAGCACCATCCATCCATCTCCTTCCGCTTACCCGAGGTCGGGTGTCGCGGGGGCAGCAGCCTAAGCAGATAACCCCAGACTTGCCTCTCCCCAGCCACTTCGTCCAGCTCCTCCTAGCGGAACCCGGAGCGTTCCCAGGCAGGCTGGAAGACATAGGCCTAGGGTTGTCCCGATACCAATATTGTGGTACCGGTACCAAAATGTGTTTCAACCCTTTTCCAAATAAAGGGGACCACAAAAAATGGCATTATTGGCTTTATATTAACAACAAATCTTACAGTACATTAAATATGTGTTTCTTATTGCAATTTTGTCCTTAAATAAAATAGTGAACATATGAGACAACTTGTTTTTTAGTAGTAAGTAAGCAAACAAAGACTCCTAATTTAGTCTGCTGACGTATGCAGTAACATATTATGTCATTTATTATTCTATTATTTTGTCAAAATTCTTAAGGACAAGTGGTAGAAAATGAATTATTCATCTACTTGTTCATTTACTGTTAATATCTGCTTACTTTCTCTTTTAACATGTTCTATCTACACTTCTGTTAAAATGTAAGAATCACTTATTCTTCTCTTGTTTGGATACTTTACATTAGTTTTGGATGATACCACAAATTTGGGTATCGATCCGATACCAAGTAGTTACAGAATCATCAAATCAATCAAAAAAAGAAAAAAGATTTTGTGATGCTAAAAAAAATATTGATGTAATCATAGTAGTATCGACTAGATACACTCCTGTACCTGGTATCATTACAGTGGATGTTAGGTGTAGATCCACCAATGCCGTTTGTTTACATTGTGACGCCGGTGAGCTACGGTGTGTAGTGAAGCATGTTTAGCTATTCCTCGTCCTGCAGGGATGATACTTGTAAGAAACGTACTTTATTTGTCGCCATGGAGGCGAGGATTAGTGATTTAGAAGTAGCTAAAACACTCCAGACTGCGGATGGATGTGTCAAAGCACCTCTTCCTGAGGGCGTTTCAGTGTTATAACTTCACCTTTATCGTTAGTTTTTAAGCCAAAATGCGTCCGTTCTCCCTTTTCTGTCTACACACTGTCTGCTTGTAAGTACTCTGTGATTGTGCGCTGCCGAACATGCTCCTCTGCTCGTAAAACCAGCAATGTCACGGCGTAATGATGCTGTCTGTTAAAAACAAAGGGGGGCGGGGGGACTGGTACTTTTTAGAGGCGGTATAGTACCGAATATGATTCATTAGTATCGCGGTACTATACTAGTAGCGGTATACCGTACAACCCGACATAGGCCATGTCCACACAAACACGGAGAGTTTCAAAAATGCATATTTGGGGTTAAAACCATCTCCATCCACATAAGTGTAGTTTCAAAACTGTCTGTGTGTACACACAAACACGTACACCTGCTGTCATGCACATTTTGTCCAATCAGAAGCCTGAAAAAAGCAGCAACGGCTGATTTGGTTGCATTACACCTCCTTTTTTGTTTATTTTGATATACTTTAGACCAGCGGTCCTCAAACTTCCCAAATTGGGGAAGTCCCAAGTTAAAAAAAACAAACATTTATTATTAGAGATGTCCGATAATGGCTTTTTTGCCGATATCCAATATTCAAATATTGTCCAACTCTTAATTACCGATTCCGATATCAACCGATACCGATACATACAGTCGTGGAATTAACACATTATTATGCCTAATTGTTGTGATGCCCCGCTGGATGCATTAAACAATGTAACAAGGTTCTCCAAAATAAATCAACTCAAGTTATGGAAAAAAATGCCAACATGGCACTGCCATATTTATTATTGAAGTCACAAAGTGCATTATTTTTTTTAACATGCCTCAAAACAGCAGCTTGGAATTTGGGACATGTCATCCCTGATAGAGCATAAGGCGGTTGAGGTGGGCGTGGTTGGGGGGAGGGGGGCGTGTTTGAGGTGGGGGGGAGGGGGTCGGTGGTAGCGGGGGTGTATATTGTGGCGTCCCGGAAGAGTTAGTGCTGCAAGGGGTTCTGGGTATTTGTTCTGTTGTGTTACGGTGCGGATGTTCTCCCGAAATGTGTTTGCCATTCTTGTTTGGTGTGGGTTCACAGTGTGGCGCATATTTGTAACAGTGTTAAAGTTGTTTATACGGCCACCCTCAGTGTGACCTGTATGGCTGTTCACCAAGTATGATTGCATTCACTTGTGTGTGTGAAAAGTATAAAAAAAATATTATGTGATTGGGCCGGCACGCAAAGGCAGTGCCTTTTAAGGTTTATTGGCGCTCTGTACTTCTCCCTACGTCCGTGTACCACTCCGTACAGCGGCGTTTTAAAAAGTCATAAATTTTGCTTTTTGAAACCGATACCGATAATTTCCGATATTACATTTTAAAACATTTATCGGCCGATAATATCGGCAGTCCGATATTATCGGACATCTCTACTTATAGTGTGTTTAAAGGCAGCAAGGGAGTGTTGTTGAGCTTTGACAATGACAGCGCACAACCGTGACGTCATCGCAAGTCTCCGTTTGTGCCGTGCGGAGAGTTTTGGATCTCTACGCTTTGGCCAGTGTTTGTGAAAATCTGCGTTTTTAAGGACATAAGTATGCGTCTGGGTGTGGACAAGAGGCCTTAACGCAGAGATAAGTATGTGTTTATTATGTATCAGTGTTCGTGTGGACATGGCCATAAACTCCCAAACGTGTCCTGTGTCTTCGGGGGGGCTTCCTGACCAGATGTCCGAACCACCTCATCCGGCTCCTCTCGATGTTGAGGATCAGTGGCTTTACTTTGATCTCATCTCGAATGACAGACCCTATCTCTAAAAGAGAGAGAGAGAGAGCCGCGCCACCCGGCGGAGGAAACTCATTTTGGCCGCTTGTACCCGTGATATTGTCCTTCTGGTCATAACCCAAAGCTCATGACCATAGGTGAGGATGGGAACGTAGATCGACCGGTAACGTTGGGGACCAAATCCGGCCTGGGAAAGGTTTTTTTCAGCAAATTCCCAAAAAACCCGAGAGTAATCCTGTTGTATAAAATAATTTGTACCAATGAAAACACATTGGCTGATCCTTGCATTGACATTTTAACTTTGCCAGCAAACATAGAAGACTGGGGTCCAAACTTCTGATTTACAAACCCCGTTTCCATATGAGTTGGGGAATTGTGTTAGATGTAAATATAAACGGAATAAAATGATTTGCAAATCCTTTTCAACCCATATTCAATTGAATGCACTACAAAGACAACGTATTTGATGTTCAAACTCATAAACTTTATTTATTTTTTGCAAATAATAATTAACTTAGAATTTCATGGCTGTAACACGTGCCAAAGTAGTTGGGAAAGGGCATGTTCACCACTGTGTTACATGGCCTTTCCTTTTAACAACACTCAGTAAACGTTTGGGAACTGAGGAGACACATTTTTTAAGCTTCTCAGGTGGAATTCTTTCCCATTCTTGCTTGATGTACAGCTTAAGTTGTTCAATAGTCCGGGGGTCTCCGTTGTGGTATTTTAGGCTTCATAACGCGGCACACATTTTCAATGGGAGACAGGTCTGGACTACAGGCAGGCTAGTCTAGTACCCGCACTCTTTTACTATGAAGCAACGTTGATGTAACACGTGGCTTGGCATTGTCTTGCTGAAATAAGCAGGGGCGTCCATGGTAACGTTGCTTGGATGGCAACATATGTTGCTCCAAAACCTGTATGTACCTTTCAGCATTAATGGCGCCTTCACAGATGTGTAAGTTACTCATGTCTTGGGCACTAATACACCCCCATACCATCACAGATGCTGGCTTTTACACTTTACACCTATAACAATCCGGATGGTTATTTTCCTCTTTCGTCCGGAGGACACGACGTCCACAGTTTCCAAAAGCAATTTGAAATGTGGACTCGTCAGACCACAGAACACTTTTCCACTTTGTATCAGTCCATCTTAGATGAGCTCAGGCCCAGCGAAGCCCAGCGTTTCTGGGTGTTGTTGATAAACGGTTTTCGCCTTGCATCGGAGAGTTTTAGCTTGCACTTAGATGTAGCGACCAACTGTAGTTACTGACAGTGGGTTTCTGAAGTGTTCCTGAGCCCATGTGGTGATATCCTTTACACACTGATGTCGCTTGTTGATGCAGTACAGCCTGAGGGATCGAAGGTCACGGGCTTAGCTGCTTACGTGCAGTGATTTCTCCAGATTCTCTGAACCCTTTGATGATATTACGGAGCGTAGATGGTGAAATCCCTTAATTCCTTGCAATAGCTGTTTGAGAAAGGTTTTTCTTAAACTGTTCAACAATTTGCTCAAGCATTTGTTGACAAAGTGGTGACCCTCGCCCCATCCTTGTTTGTGAATGACTGAGCATTTCATGGAATCTACTTTTATACCCAATCATGGCACCCACCTGTTCTCAATTAGCCTGCTCACCTGTGGGATGTTTCAAATAAGTGTTTGATGAGCATTCCTTAACTTTATCAGTATTTATTGCCACCTTTCCCAACTTCTTTGTCACGTGTTGCTGGCATCAAATTCTAAAGTTAATGATTATTTGCAAAAAAATTTTTTTTTATCAGTTTGAACATCAAATATGTTGTCTTTGTAGCATATTCAACTGAATATGGGTTGATAATGATTCGCAAATCATTGTATTCCGTTTATATTTACATCTAACACAATTTCCCAACTCATATGGAAACGGGGTTTGTACATGAGGCGTGTAAATGTGAGGTGTTCCTCAAGGCACCGCACCCCTTCTAGACTTCACGCATCCAGTAGTCATTTGTTCAACTTATTTAGTCATACTAGTGGTGTTCCTCAAGGTTTCATTATAGGTCCTCTCTTTGTTTGGGCTATTCAACTGGTGGCCTGCGAGTCCAGTTCAAAAAACCTGTAAGAGACTCACATTTTTGCAGCACATTCTTAAAAACACAAGATGTCACAGAGATGGTGTTTGACTAACTTTTTCTGCAAAAGTTCCTTAAAAAACGGTAGAGCGCTCCTGTAACTCTGACAAAATAAATAGACCAAAATCAGACGTCTACTGTAGAGGACACTGGTTCTCAGGAATATACAAAATAAGACTAATAGTGAAAGGAGAAGTCCGCCCCGACCCGGTCCTTAGCTTTCTGGAAATGTGGCCTCCAAAACAGCTTAGTTGAATATCCCTGCGCTAAGGGCTAGTAAGTGAGTACCATACAGTTGGAAGGGGATTCATACGGCCCCATTCGTCACGGTTTATCTGACGCATTAAACGTGACGAATTGGGGGGTGCACTATCCACTTTAGCCACCAGTGTTGAATATCTTAAAATGTGTTTAGTGCCAACTCCAAATGTTCACAATCATTTAGATCAGTGGTTCTTAACCTTGTTGTAGGTACCGAACCCCACCAGTTTCATATATGCATTCCCTGAACCCTTCTTTAGTGAAAAATAAAATGTTTTTTTTCAAATTCAAGACAAAGTTAAATGTTTTTGGTAACACTTTAATATGGGGAACATATTCTAAGTAACAAAGACTTAATTTAGAGTTATTTGGTTAGGGTTAGGGGGTTAGGGTTATAATAAGGCCATGCCGAATAAGGCATTAATAAGTACTTAATAATGACTAGTTAAGAGCCAATATGTTACTAATTTGCATGTTAATAAGCAACTAATTAATGGTGAATATGTTCCCCATACTAAAGTGTTACCATGTTTTATTACTGGTGCACAAAATGAACCGTGCATGAACATCACCTTGTTTAAACAACAAAACCAACACATTGCATAAACTCACAACAAATTACACACCTGCAAATCAGTCAGCTCTTGCCGTATCCGTAATACGCCGATAGGGAGACGTTTTTATTTACACGATGAGTCGGGTGTGTCTTGACCTCCGCCGAACCCCTGAGCCCGACTCACCGAACCCCTAGGGTTCGCTCGAACCCAGGTTAAGAACCACTGATTTAGATAGACAAGAACACACTTTTTTTAGGATATTAAAGGGGAACATTATCACAATTTCAGAAGGGTTAAAACCACTAAAAATCAGTTCCCAGTGGCTTATTTTATTTTTCGAAGTTTTTTTCAAAATTTTACCCATCACGCAATATCCCTAAAAAAAGCTTCAAAGTGCCTGATTTTAACCATCGTTATATACACCCGTCCATTTTCCTGTGACGTCACATAGTGATGCCGATACAAACAAACATGGTGGATAGAACAGCAAGGTATAGCGACATTACCTCGGATTCAGACTCGGATTTCAGCGGCTTAAGCGATTCAACAGATTACCGTACGCATGTATTGAAACGGATGGTTGTAGTGTGGAGGCAGGTAGCGAAAACGAAATTGAAGAAGAAACTGAAGCTATTGAGCCATATCGGTTTGAACCGTATGCAAGCGAAACCGACAAACGACACGACAGCCAGCGACACGGGAGAAAGCGAGAGCGAATTCGGCGATCGCCTTCTAACCAACGATTGGTATGTGTTTGTTTGGCATTAAAGGAAACTAACAACTATGAACTAGGTTTACAGCATATGAAATACATTTGGCAACAACATGCACTTTGAGAGTGCAGACAGCCCAGTTTTCGTCAATTAATATATTCTGTAGACATACCCTCATCCGCTCGCAGATTTCTTTGACTTTATCGTTAGAAATGCATCTGCTTTGAGTGTCGCAGGATATCCACACATTCTTGCCATCTCTGTCGTAGCATAGCTTTCGTCGGTAAAGTGTGCAGAACAAACGTCCAATTTCTTGCCACTTTCGCATCTTTGGGCCACTGGTGCAACTTGAATCCGTCCCTGTTCGTGTTGTTACACCCTCCGACAACACACCGACGAGGCATGATGTCTCCAAGGTACGGAAAACAGTCAAAAAACCGGAAAATAACAGAGCTGATTTGACAAAATTCACCCATTTAGAGTTCGGAAATCGGTTAAAAAAAATATATGGTCTTTTTTTCTGCAACATCAAGGTATATATTGACGCTTACATAGGTCTGGTGATAATGTTCCCCTTTAAGATGACAAAAAAAAGGCTTGCAAGATGTGACTAATGGGAGTCACCGTTGTAACCTTCTAAGCCCTCTGAAACAACTTCTAAACCCTCCATCAAGGTTTTATACACACTGAAAGTATATATATATATATATATATATGTGTATAATGTAGTAACAGACACCTTCATAACAATATGTAATATGTACAATATTTACCCCATTTTGGTTGTTTTATGCATTAACAGAACTTCTCTCCTTCAGCGCATTGATTTCCGTTTCCATAGCAGCGCACTTCCGACTTCCGGCGACAAATTAGTGTGTCTACTTCCGTAAACAAACGCGAGTGTGTTCTAATCATGGCAGACTTGAGGACGACAAACTACCGGTTATAGAAGCGAGCACAAAGAGAGAGTGAGAGAAGGAAGCCGAGAGAAAAAGGTCAGCGTGACTCGGCACTGTAAATGTGGAACTTGGAGCCAAGCTATGTTGACATAAATGGAGTGCTTACCCAAAATAAACCGAGAAAAAAAATTCCCCCGGCCAGCTGGACCACTTTTCTTTTTTTTTTCCTGAGGGAACTCTCCTGAAAGAATCAATAAAGTACGATCTATCTATGCACAACTGTCCATTGAAAGAGTCACTACAATATTGATCATGTTACACGCAGCACACCATGCTATTGTTATTACTACATACACTGCCGAGCTAGCTGTGTACAAACAATAGACGAAATGTGGGCTAATACTTTACAGATTCTGTAATATGACTGTTCATGTTTTTTAGTCAATACAGATTGGTGTCCTATCGTGTTGTGTTGTGCATTACAAACTCAAAAGCCATTCAGCTGCCGAATCAGAATCTAGCTCACGGCTAATGCCGTCCAATGCCGATGTGTTAGTACGCTAGAAAAAGAGTTCCTGAGTGTTTACTCTTACAATAACAATGTTGCTACAGTTTATTTACGACACAGGTTACGGAACGTGAATAAAATATTTTTGGCAGTGTTTTAATGCATATCTAAGTGACTTCGAAGCAGAATAGATTTCTCCCATTAGCTGCATTGCTAGGCATATAGGCATTAGGATGCAAAAAAAACAAAACTTCTGTCTTCTTGTCTCTCATTAGGATTGTGAACGATAGGCAAAATTCCCAAAAATGTCAGTTTCCCTTCTTCTCATGCAAGATCCACCCAGGAATGGGGCCATATGAAAGCCTTCCCTACTGTAATGCAGTCATCAATCACCACATTGGGCTTTGAAGTTTGCGGCTTGTAAAGGTGACGATGTGGGTTTCTTAATGTTTAAAACCCGTATTTAGAAAGTCGTCAACAGGTTTCGTTTTGCTCTAACTATGAAAATCTTCATTCCTCCTTCGCGGAAATTCATTTACCGCACCCACACTCGACGCCGCCAGCAATAAACAAGATTTTACTGTATTACTCTTGGCAAGCGAAGTAGCTATGGGTGCCTGAGTGGGTGCAAACAAGACACAACCAAAAAAATGTAAGTGAAGTTTGTTTACCATAAATGTTAAGAAATGTACTGTATTTTCCGGACCATAGGGCGCACCGGATTATAAAGTGCATTATTATTTTTCTCTAAATGGAAAACACTTCCTTGTGGTCTACATAACATGTCATGGTGGTTATTTGGTCAAAATGTTGCATAGATGATGTTTTACAGATCATCTTCAAGCCGCTTTCTGACAGTCACTTCAGGATGCGTCGTTTTTTTGGGCGGTCTTATTTACGTGGCTCACCTTTGACAACGTCTTCTCCCCGTCATCTTTGTTGTAGCGGTGTAGCGTGCAAGGACAGGAGTGGAAGAAGTGTCAAAAGATAGAGTTAACCGTTTTAATGACATTCAGACTTTACTTAAAGGGGAACATTATCACAATTTCAGAATTGTTAAAACCATTAAAAATCAGTTCCCAGTGGCTTATTATATTTTTTGAAGTTTTTTTCAAAACTTTACCCATCACGCAATATCCCTAAAAAAAGCTTCAAAGTGCCTGATTTTAACCATCGTTATAAACACCCATCCATTTTCTTGTGACGTCACATAGTGAAGCCAACACAAACAAACATGGCGGAAAGAACAGCAAGCTATAGCGACATTAGCTTGGATTCAGACTCGGATTTCAGCGGCTTAAGCGATTCAACAGATTACGAATGTATTGAAACGGATGGTTGTAGTGTGGAGGCAGGTAGCGAAAACAAAATTGAAGAAGAAACTGAAGCTATTGAGCCATATCGGTTTGAACCGTATGCAAGCGAAACCGACGAAAACGACACGACAGCCAGCGACACGGGAGAAAGCGAGGACGAATTCGGCCATCGCCTTCTAACCAACGATTGGTATGTGTTTGTTTGGCATTAAAGGAAACTAACAACTATGAACTAGGTTTACAGCATATGAAATACATTTGGCAACAACATGCACTTTGAGAGTGCAGACAGCCCAATTTTCATCAATTAATATATTCTGTAGACATACCCTCATCCGCGCTCTTTTCCTGAAAGCTGATCTGTCCAGTTTTGGAGTTGATGTCAGCAGGCCAGGGAAGCTAGGGTCGATATGTTTGTTCCCGCTCGTCTGCGGGAACAAACTGCCGCCATTGCTTGCCGTGCTACCGAGTTCCTTTGTCCATGAATTGCTCACACACTCCGGCAGATTCAATGGGGGTCTGGCGGCAGATTTCTTTGACTTTATCGTTGGAAATGCATCTGCTTTGAGTGTCGCAGGATATCCACACATTCTTGCCATCTCTGTCGTAGCATAGCTTTTGTCGGTAAAGTGTGCGGAACAAACGTCCAATTTCTTGCCACTTTCGCATCTTTGGGCCACTGGTGCAACTTGAATCCGTCCCTGTTCGTGTTGTTACACCCTCCGACAACACACCGACGAGGCATGATGTCTCCAAGGTATGGAAAACAGTCGAAAAAACGGAAAATAACAGAGCTGATTTGACTCGGTGTTTGAGAAAATGGCGGATTGCTTCCCGATGTGACATCACGTTCTGACGTCATCGCTCCGAGAGCCAATAATAGAAAGGTGTTTAATTCGCCAAAATTCACCCATTTAAAGTTCGGAAATCGGTTAAAAAAAAATTTGGTCTTTTTTTTGCAACATCAAGGTATATATTGACGCTTACATAGGTCTGGTGATAATGTTCCCCTTTAAATCAATAACGGAGCAGCTTCTTCTCATCCATGGCTCACTAGTGCAACAACAACGCCGGAAATGTGTTCTGTTGAAAAACCGTCCGACTGGAACTCTCTGATAACTGAAGTTCCTTGGGTGAATTATGTAAACTCACTACACCGGTATGTTTTAGTGTTTCATGGCAGATATAAAAAATAACTTTACACTACTTTATATTAGAAATGGCAACAGCGGAGGATGAATGTCCCATAACAAGAAGATAGTGAAAAAGAAGAAGCTTATCGACTATGGCGTAGGACGCGTGCAATTTTTCAGGATTTATGCGGATCCCAAACACAGATCAGCAGGTCCCACAAGGCAAGAAAAGTTGCATAATATTGTGAAACAAAACGCCAGATAATATGTCTTACCTTATACACACACCATAATAATACTCGTATGTTAAAGCACTGTACAATTTGCTGTATAATCACTTGCCATACAGCAATAGATGATATATGTCTATTACCTGACAACTTCTATGTTAGCTACTTCCCTTTGTTTTTAATGTCTATTTTCTCATTTCTGCTGGATTTACTCTCTATTTTATGCTGCAACTGTCACATATACTGTAATATTGTACATGGTAATTGTTATATATTGTATATATGATATAGACATAATATAATATAATATATCAGTATATATAATATACTGTACATATATTATGTACATTTTACGTATATATGTTATATTTTATATTGCTATATTTAGTCTATTTATACCTGCATTGTCCTTTCCATCCTTACACTTTCCATCATTGTAACTGAGCTACTATGTGGAACAATTTCCCTTGTGGATCATTAAAGTTTGTCTAAGTCTAATCCATCAAGCGGTGCGGCTTCATAGCTTACCAAAGTCATACTAAAACATTTTGATAGATTTTTGAGCGCCGTGTGTAATGTTCTATATTTTCAATGGAACATAAAAAATGTTGGTGTTGTTTACTTGAGTCATATTGCAGTCTACATGTATCCTGTATCTCTTATGTGTGACTGCCATGATATTGCAGTCTACACCTATCTCTTATGTTTGACTGCCATCTACTGGTCACACTTATCAATTCACCATGTACCAAATAAAATAGCTTCGAGGTCGGTAAGCAAAACCAGAATTGTTCTGTACATTAGGCGCACCGGGTTTTAAGGCGCACTGTCGAGTTTTGAGAAAAAAAAAAAAGGATTTTAAGTGTGCCTTATAGTTCGAAAAACACGGTAATAGCTTGTATTTCCTATAAGTAGTCACATTTGAACAATAAACAGAAAGACTACATTGACAATTCCATTTGTGTCAAGTTTATATGAAAAGGTAAAACAAATATGTTGATAGGTCCAAGAGGAAAATACAAGTGTCAGATATCTCCTACCGCAGTGAAGCCAATTCAGTTCTGCTCTGCCGCGTCGGTATTAATTGGAAAAGTAAACAAAACCCAATAAATGGGCAACAACTTTGAAAAAACAAATGTAATTTCGACATTGTATCTTTAGGGAAAAGATTCAGCTACCATATAAACTGGAATAATGCGGTCGTGTTAGAAATACGGTCGTTTATCTGACGATGGTGTTCGAAGCGATGCTAAATTAGCAATTATCTCTATGGGCTTTTGAATGGACGTGCTGCTAAACCGGACTTAAACTATTAAAAAAGACATGTTGGATCATCTGCCAAGTTTGGCAGACACAAAAGTATAATTGTATCCATGAGGCAATTCAGTCCATCGAAGTACAAGCAAGCAATTTGCAGAACACGACGACCACGTTGATGATGTCTGCAACATGTTTAAAAAAAGTTGGCACAAGTGGCAAAAAGACTGAGAAAGTTGATGAATGCTCACACAGGTGAACAGGCTAATTGGGAACAGGTGGGCGCCATGATTGGGTATAAAAGCAGCTTCCATGAAATGCTCAGTCATTCACAAACAAGGATGGGGCGAGGGTCACCACTAGGGATGATACTCGAAACCGGTTTTCCCGGTTGTTCGATAAGAAAAGAACCGAGTCCTCGGACTCGAATCCCTTTTTGAGAACCGGTACCCGTTATCGAGACCACTATAGTAAAGAAAAAGAGTTGGTTCTTTATTCGAATCCCTGGGAACGAATCCCGTCCCGACCAGAAATGCCCCGTGTGACATCACAAGAAATGACGTCACGTAGCTCAGTCATTAGGCGCAGATAAGGAAAGCAGGAAAAACAATGGACCGGAAAAAGTGCTCCAAGGTGTAATAAAGTTAAAACAAAATGTATAATCCAATGAATAACTTTACTGAGAGATTTGAGCAGGGTACAAACACATGACAAACACTTTTACGACCAACCGCAAACATAGCAACCAGGCTAGCAACGCACCTCCTTTACGGCAGCTGTCGCAACGTTCTTGAAGCAAACGCAGCACATACATATATATACAACATATATCTCCCTTTTTTAACTTTTCTTTTTCTTTCCTTGTAAACAAAACAAAATCCCACGGTATATGTGTTGTCTGTCTAATTATAAATAATGCAGACAAGGCGTGTTGGCTGAGTTCTTGACGTTTACTTTCACAGCGTGCTCATAACCTCATTTTTAGCTGCCGGCGTGACGACACGCAACAACACTTTTCGGGGCTACCGCGCATGCTCGTCACTCCCGTTGCATGCTGGGTAGTGTAGATGTTATTCCCTAGCTCATAACATCACATCTTTCCCCCTATAAAGAAATAATGTTAACTCAATAAAGTGTATTTATTTTTTTTAGCTTTAACTTTTCATTTCTTAGCATTGTAACCACATTTGCAAACAACTTTTCTCTTCATAGATTTTTCTTTCAATAAGAAATAAAGTGCAAAAATGTCAAAGCATCATAACAAACAGTTATGCCAAATAGCAGCAGAAGTGCACTTTTTGGAGAGCTGTATTATTTTCAGTTTTGTGCCCAAGGGACTGATTTCATTTACCACTATATTATTATTTATACACCTATAGTGATCACAGAGACAGGTTGTTTTTGTGTTACTGTATATTTTTGTTTTTCTGAAAAATCACACTTAATATACTTTGGGTAACAACAGTGTATATATATATACAATATATATAGATTTTTTTTTAGGGGGGTAACAGTCAATATTTATTTATTTATTAGATTTAATGTTTTTCTTATATAATAAAAGTGAGCTTTTGTTAGACCAAATATTGTGTGTTTTTTTCCATATACAACAACCTATCTGGACTCGATAAGAGAATCAATAAGGAATCGGTTCGATAAGAGGATTCGATAATAGGCTCGAACACGATAATTTCTTATCAAACATCATCCCTAGTCACCACTTTGTGAACAAATGCGTGAGCAAATTGTCCAACAGTTTAAGAGCAACATTTCTCAACAAGCTATTGCAAGGAATTTAGGGATTTCACCATCTGCGGTCTGTAATATCATCAAAAGGTTCAGAGAATCTGGAGAAATCACTGCAAGGCCGAAAACCAAGATTGAATGCCTGTGACTTTCGATTCCTCAGCTGGTACTGCATCACAAAGCGACATCAGTGTGTAAAGGATATCACCACATAGGCTCAGGAACACTGCAGAAAACCACTGTCAGTAACTAAAGTTTGTCGCTACATCTGCAAGTGCAAGTTAGAACTCTACTATGCAAAGTGGAAGCCATTTATCAACAACACCCAGAAACGCCCCCCGGCTTCGCTGGGCCCGAGCTCATCTAAAATGGACTGATGCAAAGTGGAAAAGTGTTCTGTGGTCTGACGAGTCCACATTTCAAATCGTTTTTGGAAACTGTAAACGTTGTGTCCTCCAGAGGAAAAGAACGAAAGTATAATTGTATCCATGAGGTAATTCAGTCAAACTGCAGAGCACGACGGCCACGTTGATGATCAGCTCCTGAAAATCCTGTGGCCCCCAGCCCTCAAATCAACAGCATATACTCCTCCTTATACCTTTTGGAATGCTATATTTTACCACCTACCCAAACATCACTGTGTTAGTTCCAGCTTTAGGCTACATAATGTTGAATTATGGCACGTCTGTGCTTTTAAGTGCTGTCAGTAAAAAGAAACTGGCTATGGAATATCCTATTAAATGACGCAAGCAGGCTACGCTTTTCTCTGCCAGGCGTCGACTACCCTTGCACGTTTAACATCACGGTACACTGCGCACTCAGGGTATATCGCACCGAATCCATCAACCGACTCTTTATGAGCGATATATTAGTCTTCATTACGGACTCATCATATCATCGGTTAGATAAGATTGGCACTCGCTCTTTTTTCATTTGTGTAATTGCCCCCCAGGGCCAGAAAACATTTGCAAGGGCTCATGGTTTTGTTTTATTGGCCAATTACCACGCAGAGTTGGATGGAGTTCACCTTTTTGAGTTCCTTTGACTTTGACGAGCATAATGTAGGCCGCTGTTGATCCTGTTCCCGCTCTTATGATGTGATGCTTCCATATGGGGTGTTTTTTGGAAGAGGAACAAACGTCAACATTATCAAAGTCTCGACATACATCATTGTTTTTTATCCCCACACAGGCATAAGTACAAGCAGGTACAGTCTGGTTGTGTGTTTTTTGTGGCTTAAAACTTCCCATTGGGGTAAATATTGAAGTAGCATTTCTCGTACTTTACTGATCAGTCCAAACAAAGACATGTTGCAATAGTTTAGAATTCCAGTTCTACTTTGACACTACCGTATTTTTCGGAGTATAAGTCGCACCTGCCGAACATGCATAATAAAGAAGGGGAAAAAACATATATAAGTCGCACTGGAGTATAAGTCGCATTTTTTAGGGAAATTTATTTGATAAAACCCAAGACCAAGAATAGACATTTGAAAGGCAATTTAAAATAAATAAAGAATAGTGAACAACAGGCTGAATAAGTGTACGTTATATGAGGCATAAATAACCAACTGAGAACGTGCCTGGTATGTTAACGTAACATATTATGGTAAGAGTCATTCAATTAACTATAACATATAGAACATGCTATACGTTTACCAAACAATCTGTCACTCCTAATCGCTAAATCCCATGAAATCTTATACGTCTCGTCCAGTGGTTCTTTACCTGGGTTCGATCGAATCCTAGGGGTTCGGTGAGTCGGGCTCAGGGGTTCGGCGGAGGTCAAAACACACCCGACTCATCGTGTAAATAAAAACTTCTTCCTATCGGCGTATTACGGATACGACAACAGCAGAAGTCAGACTGATTTGCAGGTGTGTAATTTGTTGTGAGTTTATGCACTGTGTTGGTTTTGTTCTTTGAACAAGGTGATGTTCATGCACGGTTCATTTTGTGCACCAGTAAAAACATGGTAACACTTAAGTATGGGGAACATATTCACCATTAATTAGTTGCTTATTAACATGCAAATTACTAACATATTGGCTCTTAACTAATCATTATTAAGTACTTATTAATGCCTTATTCGGCATGGCCTTATAATAACCCTAACCCTCTAACCCTGGCTCTAACCCTAACCCTAGCCAAATAACTCTAAATTGATTGATTGATTGATTGAAACTTGTATTAGTAGATTGCACAGTACAGTACATATTCCGTACAATTGACCACTAAATGGTAAGACCCAAATACGTTTTTCAACTTGTTTAAGTTGGGGTCCACGTTAATCAATTCATGGTAGTTATTAGTAGTAGTTAGTAATTAAGTCTTTGTTACTTAGAATATGTTCCCCTCGTGTCCAAAAAACTCTAAAGTAAGTCTTTGTTACTTATAATATGTTCCCCATACTAAAGTGTTACCAAAAACATATAACTTTGTCTTGAATTTGAAAAAAAAAAAAAAAAAATTTTATTTTTCACTAAAGAAGGGTTTGGTGAATGCGTATATGAAACTTGTGGGGTTCGGTACCTCCAACAAGGTTAAGAACCACTGGTCTAGTCTCTTATGTGAATGAGCTAAATACTATTATTTGATATTTTACGGTAATGTGTTAATAATGTCACACATAAGTCGCTCCTGAGTATAAGTCGCACCCCCGGCCAAACTATGAAAAAAACTGTGACTTATAGTCCGAAAAATACGGTATATGCTATTTCCACTATCCACTTGTAAACTGCATAAGGTGTTGCTGCTATTGGGACCCTAATTTCTAGGGGTGTGGGAAAAAATAAATTCAAATTTGAATCGCGATTCTCACGTTGTGCGATTCAGAATCGATTCTCATTTTTAAAAAATCGATTTTTTATTTTTTATATATTAATAGTTTTTTTCTTTTTCTTTTTTCTTTTTTTTTTTTTTTCTTTTTTTTCTTTAATTAATCAATCCAACAAAACAATACACAGCAATACCATAACAATGCAATCCAATTCCAAAACCGACCCAGCAACACTCAGAACTGCAATAAACAGAGCAATTGAGAGGAGACACAAACATGACACAGAACAATCCAAAAGTAGTGAAACAAAAATGAATATTATCAACAACAGTATAAATATTAGTAACAATTTCAACATAGCAGTGATTAAAAATCCCTCATTGACATTATCATTAGACATTTATAAAAATAAAAATAAATGAACAATAGTGTCACAGTGGCTTACACTTGCATCGCATCTCATAAGCTTGACAACACACTGTGTCCAATATTTTCACAAAGATAAAATAAGTCATATTTTTGGTTCATTTATTAGTTAAAACAATTTTACATTATTGCAATCAGTTGATAAAACATTGTCCTACAATTATACAAGCTTTTTACAAAAATCTACTACTCTGCTTGCATGTCAGCAGACTGGGGTAGATCCTGCTGAAATCCTATGTATTGAATGAATAGAGAATTGTTTTGAATCGGAAAAATATCGGTTTTGAATCGAGAATCGCGTTGAATCGGAAAAAAATCGATTTTGAATCGAATCGTGACCCCAAGAATCGATGTTGAATCGAATCGTGGGACACCCAAAGATTCGCAGCCCTACTAATTTCCCTGAGGGCGCATGCCCAGGTTATCAATAAAGTTCTATCTCATCCATTTGAATCTAATCTATAATTATCGCAGTACTCCTTGCTGCAACTCAACCATGCTTTGAGCAAAATGTGTGTCAACGCTTGTGCATGTCTCAAAGATGGCGTACATGTTCAATTGTAATGTTTCAACACAATATTAAAAAGGGGTGGGTTTTTTTTACCCTTCGCGTTCATATTTCGCTGTGTTTGTTGCATTTTTGTTGCTTTTCGATTGATTGTAAAATATGTCGATCGAGAGGGGGTGTGACATTCATATGTTGTCAATATTCAGTGTTTTATCATTCATAGTTAATATTGTAAATCCCACATTCTTTATTCCCATGTACATTCTGGGTGCCTCATTCAGTAAAACAATGTAAAATTCCAGAATGTCATAACTTTTTTAAGCATTCAATCTGTTATTATTATGAGGTTTTGTATTAGTGTTCCTATAAATAGGACTTAAGCACACATACTGTACAGCAGATTTTTACAGCTTGCATATATATATATATATATAGCTAGATATACCGGCCCCCAGACACATTGTTTTCTCTAAATTTGTCCCCCCGAGTCAAGTAGGGCAGCCAGGCCTGCTCTACTGCCATCTGGCGGCTAAAGTGAATAGTCCAACTCCCAATTTGTCATGTTCCATGTTTCAGGTATACCATGACAAACAGGGCCATTTGAATCCACTTTGCACTGTACACTTATAAAAGATGAAAAACTTCTATTTGCGATTGATTAGGATTTAACTATGGACAAAATGCGAGTAATCGTGATTTTATTATTATTATTCTTCGGTAAATGGTCAACAAAATAAACAAGCAGTTGTACATTAATAGATTGAAAATGAAAATGTTGCAGACCGAAAGGGTTTAGGCTGAAATTGAACACTTATTGCACCTAACAATATAAACAATGTCAAGTACAAGATGAACTTTCGAAAATTATGAAATGTCCTTTGTACAATATATTATAAATACACATTATACACAACATAAACACAGTTAAAATATATACACAGTAAAGGCATGTGAAATATCCTTGTACACGTGTTAAACCTTTGCACCAATTATATAAAAACCCCGTTTCTATATGAGTTGGGAAATTGTGTTAGATGTAAATATAAACGGAATACAATGATTTGCAAATCCTTTTCAACCCATATTCAATTGAATGCACTACAAAGACAAGATATTTGATGTTCAAACTCATAAACTTTTTTTTTTTTGCAAATAATAATTAACTTAGAATATCATGGCTGCAACACGTGCCAAAGTAGTTGGGAAAGGGCATGTTCACCACTGTGTTACATGGCCTTTCCTTTTAACAATACTCAGTAAACATTTGGGAACTGAGGAGACACATTTTTTAAGCTTCTCAGGTGGAATTCTTTCCCATTCTTGCTTGATGTACAGCTTAAGTTGTTCAACAGTCCGGGGGTCTCCGTTGTGGTATTTTAGGCTTCATAACGCGCCACACATTTTCAATGGGAGACAGGTCTGGACTACAGGCAGGCCAGTCTAGTACCCGCACTCTTTTACTATGAAGCCACGTTGATGTAACACGTGGCTTGATATTGTCTTGCTGAAATAAGCAGGGGCGTCCATGGTAACGTTGCTTGGATGGCAACATATGTTGCTCCAAAACCTGTATGTACCTTTCAGCATTAATGGCACCTTCACATGTGTGTAAGTTACCCATGTCTTGGGCACTAATACACCCCCATACCATCACAGATGCTGGCTTTTCAACTTTGCGCCTATAACAATCCGGATGGTTCTTTTCCTTTTTGGTCTGGAGGACACGACGTCCATAGTTTCCAAAAACAATTTGAAATGTGGACTCGTCAGACCACAGAACACTTTTCCACTTTGTATCAGTCCATCTTAGATGAGCTCAGGCCCATCGAAGCCAACTGCGTTTCTGGGTGTTGTTGATAAACGGTTTTCGCCTTGCATAGGAGAGTTTTAACTTGCACTTACAGATGTAGTTACCAACTGTAGTTACTAACAGTGGGTTTCTGAAGTGTTCCTGAGCCCATGTGGTGATATCCTTTACACACTGATGTCGCTTGTTGATGCAGTACAGCCTGAGGGATTGAAGGTTGAGCTGCTTACGTGCAGTGATTTCTCCAGATTTTCTGAACCCTTTGATGATATTACGGACCGTAGATGGTGAAATCCCTAAATTCCTTGCAATAGCTGGTTGAGAAAGGTTTTTCTTAAACTGTTCAACAATTTGCTCATGCATTTGTTGACAAAGTGGTGACCCTCGCCCCATCCTTGTTTGTGAATGACTGAGCATTTCATGGAAGCTACTTTTATACCCAATCATGGCACCCACCTGTTCCCAATTTGCCTGTTCACCTGTGGGATGTTCCAAATAAGTGTTTGATGAGCATTCCTCAACTTATCAGTATTTATTGCCACCTTTCCCAACTTATTTGTCACGTGTTGCTGGCATCAAATTCTAAAGTTAATGATTATATGCAAAAAAAAAAAAATGTTTATCAGTTTGAACATCAAATATGTTGTCTTTGTAGCATATTCAACTGAATATGGGTTGAAAATGATTTGCAAATCATTGTATTCCGTTTATATTTACATCTAACACAATTTCTCAACTCATATGGAAACGGGGTTTGTACTATATGCAAACAATTATACTTCCATTATTATTTATATCTCACATTTAGTTTTTAATTAACATTGATCATAGCATTAACTACAGTGTTGATTCAAGAGTGATATATTTTTCCAAGACATTGGTCTTAAATGGTTTTTTAAATGTGTGAATGGAACTGGAACATTTTAATTCATTGATTAAATATTGTTTGACAGCCCTAATATTGGGCAACAATTTGCATTAAAAAATGGAGGTACCATTATGTAATTAGCTAGTCCATGAATGTGTTTGTGTTGTTATGATTGTGCGATATGTATAAACGGGTCATGTCATATCAGCATCTCCAGTAACAATGAAAAGAGAAACGAGAAAGCAGGTTTTCTCTCGAAATAGTCTTTGTGGACACATTTCCCACACATTCCTTGGAGAATTCCTCATCAAGTGCACATTGCTGACATTTGGCTGTGAATGTATTTATGGGACCAGTGAAATGTAATGACAGTCCACAGTGTTTTACATCACCGCTGCTATTCTAGGCCACCTTAAACCAGCCGGCCGAATCCTGTCGTGTCATTGACTTCATTTCCCGTCTCGTGCGCGTCCTCCGGGGGGCGGTGGCCGTGTCTCGCAGATGATGGAAATGCAAGGCTGGTGTAATTAAGGAATTGGACCGAGGAGCCGGTTATGATGCTCGCAGTCCTCATTTGCAAGGTTATTAAAAGGTGAGAGTTATACACGCATGGTTATTGTTATTCAGAATGAAAATGTGCAGTGTCAGTGTTAATGCTTTTCTAATGACTGCAGCAAGATGGGCGAGGATCATTGCCCTGCTTTACACAGCCTAGTAGATCTGCGAAAAGGAGAGCAGCTAATGATGCAAACCATGTCGCGGACAGAGAACACGTACGGGATGAAGGAAGAACTGATTGTTCTGTAAAAATATGGAAGACTCGTGAAGTGCACAGTATTAGACTTAGACTTCCTTTTTATTGTCATTCAAATTTGAACTTTACAGCACAGATAAGAACGAAATTTCGTTACATAAGCTCATGGTAGTGCAGGATAAAAAAAAAAGCAATAAGGTGCATATATAAATAAATAAATATATATAAATTATATATATATATATATAAAATAAATAAATATATAAAAATAAATAAATAGATTACTGTACAGATAATATATTGCACTTTTTCACATGTGTCTACATTTATGGATGTATGTTATATTGTCTTTTTTATTCCAGCGAGTTAATCCATTTTGGGGGGAGTTGAGGGGATAATTTAATTATGATGCGTTCAAGAGTCTTACGGCCTGAGGGAAGAAGCTGTTACAGAATCTGGAGGTTCTGCTTCGGAGGCTGCGGAACCTCTTTCTAGAGTCCAGCAGTGAAAACAGTCCTTGGTGGGGGTGGGAGGAGTCTTTGCAGATTTTCTGAGCCCTGGTCAGGCAGCGGCTTTTTGCGATCTCCTGGATAGGAGGAAGAGGTGTCCCTGATGATCTTTTCCGCCGTCCTCACCACTCTCTGGAGAGACTTCCAGTCTGAGGCACTGCAGGCTCCAGTCCAGACAGAGATGCTGTTGGTCAGTAGGCTCTCTATAGTGTCTCTGTAGAATGTGCTGAGAATGGGGGGAGGGAGCTGTGCTCTTTTCATCCGACGCAAAAAGTGCATGCGCTGCTGAGCTCTTTTTACAAGAGCTCCGGTGTGTAGGGACCAGGTCATATTGTCAGTATAGGACAAGGTGTTATGATCCGCTGCCCGGATCATATTTTTTGTTTACGTTTTCAAGATACTTGTGTTTTTGGTTAGTTTTGGACTCCTTGAGTGCCTGTTTTGTACACCTGAGTTTGTTGCCATGGCTGCTTATTATTTTCACCTGCCGCGTTTGTTCCCGACACGCACCTGTTTGTCATCACTGACATTATTATTTAAGCCTGTCCTCCCTGTCTTTCGTTCTTGCTTCGTAGTTTGTTTTCATACAACAGATGACGACTTTTGTTTCCTGCTCTGAACCTGCTAGCTTCCACGCTAAACTCCTTTTTTACCTTCTAGCTCTCATGCTAGCTCTTTTAGTTTTTGCCTTATGTGCTATGAGCACCCTTTTGTTTGTTCCAGTATAATTTATTCCGGTAAATAAATCATTTCTTTTACCTTCACGCTGTGTCCGAAGTCCGTTGCATCCTGGGAGAACGAAACCCCGCATCACCATGCGCCCCGGTCGTCACACAAGGGTCCTTTTTGCCACGACCCACTCAATTATTAACACTGAAATTACCGTATTTTTCGGACTATAAGTCGCAGTTTTTTTCATAGTTTGGCTGGGCTCCAGTGCGACTTATATGTTTTTTTCCTTCTTTATTATGCATTTTCGGCAGGTGCGACTTATACTCAGGTTCGACTTATACGTCGAAAAATACAGTAGTAACCTTACTCTTATTGTAATCATATTCAATAATTATACCGAACCTGTCAAATGATATTAAACCAAATATTATTATTTATTTTGTTACGGCACAAAGGCAGGGACGTCGTTAGCTCTAGGCGAATTTATTAATACAAGTGTGTGACGTGTGTATTAAACCAAAATACGTATGGTGTGACTACGCGTAGTGATTATCTGAGGAGTGTTACCAGGAGTTGTTGAAGGTGCGTGTTGAGCGCGGTGCGGAAGTCCAAGGAGGGCAAGGCACACTGCAAAAATTCAGGGTTTTGTTTTTTTTAACTAAGCAAAATTATCTGCCAATAGAACAAGAACATTTGGCTTGTCAAGACTTTCCAAAACAAGTAAAATTAGCTAACCTCAATGAACCCCAAAATACCTTAAAATAAGTATATTCTCACTAATAACAACTGTACTACTATATGAGTACGTATTTTCTATTGTTTCATTGGAAATAAAACCGCAAAGTCCATTTGGCTGTCATCTGTTTTAATTATGAGACACAATTGTGTCAAAGTCATGATTTTTATTTTCATGCTTGCAATAAGAAATTATTACTTTAAAAAAGTAGTTTTATACTTGTGAGTGTTGATGACACAGCTTTGCAACAGTTGATATTCTAGTTTCAAGCATGTTTTACTCAATATAGGTCATAACATCTCAGCAACAAGCTGTAATATCTTACTGAGATCATTTAGGACCAAAACACTTAAAACAAGTAAAACACTCTAACATAGAATCTGCTTAGTGAGAAGAATTGTCTTATCAGACAGAAAATAAGCAAATATCACCCTTATTTGAGATATTTCATCTTAGATTTCAGTTTTTGCAGTGTGTGGGTCTACTCGTGTGTTTTGGGAATTTACCAGAGTTTATAGAGAGAAAAAGACCATATACCAAGTACAAAGTAGACCTGGTTAAAACACTTGTTAAAACCAAGACTGTGCAAGCTCGGAGGTCCAGGGACAGGCAGGAGGTCAGGGGCAGGAGCGAGATTTCGAGCTCCTGGAAGGCAGCCGGGGAATCAGAGGGAATTCAGGGAGACGAGGCACACTGTCCGAAACCAGGAAACGGAGGAACGCTGCTGGATGGCGACAAGGGACACAAAACGATGAGCACAGAGGAGGGGCAACACAGAGAGCGAGTAAATGCACATAGAGCTGGAGACGTGTAGGCTTACTGTACAGCAACTAGTGGCTACGTTCTGGCGCTGGAACGCAGGTTTACTAACCAAATATACGGTATAAGAAAGGACTTGTAAATAACTGACGAATAATAAATTTATGTTGTGCTAAAATAAGTCATCTGAATTAATAATGAATATTTTTCTTAACTAAACTGTCAATAAAATTAAAGTACACATGAAAATACAGCTTTACCACTTTAGTCATAATTTTTGCGCTCAAGCAAATTCTCTATGACTTTAGCTCCAGACTTCTTCAGAATTCAGAATGCTTTATTATTGTCCATTCTTTAACATGTACAAGAACTAAATTTAAATTTTCGGCACAGTCCCACTAAGAGCAGACATACATTACAGGGAGACAAGACGGGACCGCCAACGGATCAGCCACTTACGGCACTCCTTAAAAAAGGTGGGAAAAAGGTGATACTGGGAAAGGGGGGAAGAGTGAAAAATATCAGTCAAAGGCTGGACCCTCGGGAGGGGGTCCAGACTGAGTCCAAGGGAAAAAAGCTCATTTGCCATAGCACATATAAACATGTTACATATAATCACAACAACTGGCAACAGAGGGTGGGGGGTGGGGGGGAGTGTGTTTGTGTATATGCCCATTGTCTTTGGGTGTAGTTGTGTTGTGTCCATAGGACCGGGGCCGTTCTGCATGCAATGCCAGCAAAGTTCGACTTCCAGGTGTCCTTGAGGAGGGAGGGAGGTCAAAAGTGTCCATCTTTGAAAGTCCTCAGGGGATGATTACAGAACAGCCTGTTCTGTTTGTTATTGTCATTACTGCCACAAGTGGTGGAAAAGTGTATTACAACTGAGTACCGCTGTTGCCTATACATGCCGCTGCTGAGAAACCGATATTTTTTGGCGGCCTTCTGGGCAAATTAGGGCCCTGGGGCCGCATGCTGCCCGTTAAGATTTTCAATCTGGCCCGCCGGACATTCTCAAATAATGTTTTTAGATCTTTAAGATGGAAACTGTATCCGCCATTATGATGTACAGTGATGTTTTCAAATGACCGTAAGTCTTGAACTATACAAATTATTTTAATGGTTGGAATCTGCCCTTTTGCATGATATACTAGTTACTAAGGTAGTCTAATTAGTTACTATGGTAATCTACGTCACAGCAGCTCAGACAAGGCACCAAGCAGTGTGGGTGGGGAGCGTTTCCACAGAGTGTTTCCAGAGCGGCCAGTCTGAAATGCGGGTGTCAGGGACAGACGCGGAAGGAGATTTTTACAACAAAGTTCTGAAGCTTAGTGATATATCAGATTGTAGGTGGGGTTTTTTTTACCCTTCGCGTTTGTATTTCGGTGTGTTTGTTGCATTTTGTTGCGTTTCGCTTGATTGTAAAATATGTCGATCGAGAGTGGGTGTGACGTTCATATGTTGTCAATATTCAGTGTTTTATCGTTCATAGTTAATATTGTAAATCACACATTCTTTATTTTCATGTACATTCTTGGTGTCTCATTCAGTAAAACAATTTAAAATTCCATTCTGTTTTCAAGGCGGTCTGTCACAATGCATTCGATCAGACATTATTGTGAGGTTTTGTATTAGTGTTCCTAAAAATTAGATATGCCAGCCCCCAGACACATTTTTTTCTCTAAATTTGGCCCCCGAGTCAAAATAATTGCCCAGGCCTGGTATAGGAGGTCCTTAATCTATAGAGATGTATGATAATAGCTTTTTTGCCGATATTCCGATGTTGTCCAACTCTTAATTACCGATTCCGATATCAACCGATACTGATGTATACAGTCGTGGAATTAACACATTATTATGCCTAATTTTGTTGTGATGCCCCGCTGGATGCATTAAACAATGTAACAAGGTTTTCCAAAATAAATCAACTCAAGTTATGGAAAAAAATGCCAACATGGCACTGCCATATTTATTATTGAAGTCACAAAGTGCATTATTTTTTTTAACATGCCTCAAAACAGCAGCTTGGGATTTGGGACATGGTCTCCCTGAGAGAGCATGAGGAGGTTGAGGTGGGCGGGAGGAGGTAGTGGGGGGTGTATATTGTAGCGTCCCGGAAGAGTTAGTGCTGCAAGGGGTTCTGGGTATTTGTTCTGTTGTGTTTATGTTGTGTTACGGTGCGGATGTTCTCCCGAAATGTGTTTGTCATTCTTGTTTGGTGTGGGTTCACAGTGTGGCGCATATTTGTAACTGTGTTAAAGTTGTTTATACGGCCACCCTCAGTGTGACCTGTATGGCTGTTGACCAAGAATGCCTTGCATTCGCTTGTGTGCGTGAAAAGCCGTAGATATTATGTGACTGGGCCGGCATGCAAAGGCAGTGCCTTTAAGGTTTATTGGCGCTCTGTGTACACAGCGGCGTTTTAAAAAGTCATACATTTTACTTTTTGAAACCGATACCGATAATTTCCACTATTAAATTTTAAAGCATTTATCGGCCTATAACATCAGCAGTCTGATATTATCGGACATCCCTATTAATTTACGTATGAGTTCTGGTTCCTGTGACGTGATCTAAGTCAAATATCAGTATTTGTCAGAACTTATACCTGAATTAACACTCCAGTCCCTTTCACTGTACACAGAACACATATTAAATACTATACTTAATGTATTGTATACAAACACAGCTTTCTTACTTTTAACCATGTGGTTGACTTGCACAGTGAATAACTACGGTGCTTAGTTATCATTCTGCATTTTATTGGAGCAGATCTTTTCACATGTTCAAAGATGCCATCTTGATCCTTGGTGATGGTGGCGGCGTTAGAGCGGCTCGGACCAGGCGCCGCCAATGTTCGAGGTCTAATATCACTTTCCTTTTCTTTGACGCACTGCCATCAGAAGAATCTTCCTCGCGCCTGGGAGAGATAATGAAGAGCAAGAAGCTGTGACGCTGTCCTTATTACGTATTCTAGTTCAGTTTTTTCTTTTTGTACGAATTAATAATTTAATGCGTGGACCGCCTGTATTTCTCACCCCGTCAATATTCTTTCAGCTTCTATTGCCACGTTCTGCATGACAGGTTTTGAGTCATTTGTGTTGGTTTTCCTCAGTTCCCTGTGTTTTCTACATTTCCCTTTTGTGTTCCCCATTTCCGGTTCTTGTTTCCCTGCAGTGTCTTTACCTCTGTTCTGTGTGCTGCATCGCCACACCTGTTTCTGATCACTAATCAGGAGGTCCATTTCATCACCTGTGTTGCAGTTTGCTTGAGGGCCGTGTCTAACAATTATAGTAATTGTCGACAAGTCAGTGATTATTTTTTTCTATCAGTCGACTAGTAAAACCTACTGTAGACATTTAAATTTGACGTCGAGTCCACAACTTGATTTTAACAAATTTTTTAAACCTGTTATTGTCAGGTTCAAATACAGGACATCTGTTACACAAGACAAAAGGCAAGGAATCAAACAGACAGAATTCAATTTGGACTCAATTGAGGAGAGACGGCTTCAACCTGTAACCTCTTACAGTGTCTTAGCACGCTCTGACGAAGAAGGTTCTCGTCTCCTCTTTTAATTCAGATCTTCCATGTTCACGCACCAACATATGTCACAATAGGAATGGGGAGGTATGTAAAACAGTCATTGTTTTTGGTCGCTTTGAAGTCCAAGAAGAGGACTTCTCGGGCTTGGCTCTTCCTGGATCCAGCTGGGGCAGGTGTTGGAGGACAATGGACAACCCCTCCCGTCTCCTGTCCACAGTGACTTCAAGAGGGCAGCGTCTCGTAAATAGCGTTGACCAAATAGTTGGAAGAGAGTTGGAGGACAATGGACAACCCCTCCCGTCTCCTGTCCACAGTGACTTCAAGAGGGCAGCGTGTCGTAAATAGCGTTGACCAAATAGTTGGAAGAGAGTTTGTGAATTACTTCAAAGAGAGTTCGTTTAACACTTCAAAGAGAGTTCCTCCAGGAGTTGAGCACATCCTGCCATCTGTCCGTGCTGAACTCACAGTGGCGTTTCCCGAGACTTCATCCTTTTGTTAGGCCTCGAAATACAGCATTCATAATACAACATTTGAAATACAGCATTCATAATACAACATTTCTTTTGTGATAACTTACAAACAATTATTCCAACATTTCCCCCCTGTTTATCGCAAAAACGTTCCCATAATCTCCTTATCCCTAATAACTTCGTCTTGCAATTTTCAGTTAATGGTTAATTTCCTTACGACAAAGTTATGTTTACACTCAGAGTTCAACATCAATTTTTCTCATTGTTACTCGGGTCTGGAAACAGATCAGGAACACCATCCAGGTAGGTATCCCCATCATCAGATTCATCTTCCTTATCGTCCGCCAGGAGGTGCATCTGAACAGCTTTATCATCTGCTGGGCTAATCGCTGTGGTAATCAGACGGTTAAGCAGAGAACGCAGACAGGGAATACAACAACATCCACACAACGTCAGTATTGCTACAAACACGGCCATAGATACTAGAATTGATGATACCAAAGACTTGTATTTGCCGAAACCGTCCATCCACCCATCCCACATAGATGTATCTATGCCTGAGTGCTCTTTCATTTTACCGTTGAGGGTGCGAAGGCCTTCCAGTGCTTTGGTCAGGCTACCTTCTGCGTCGGTGTTGTTTGGTATGAACGTGCAACACTGTTCACCAAATATTGCGCACACACCCCCTCTTTCCGCTAACAACATGTCCAGCGCCATACGGTTTTGAAAGGCCATAAGGGAGGTGGCGGTGAGTTGATCAGCGACTGCTTCAAGTCTGGCCTGTGTCCAATTTCCCAATCTCTGTACGTTGTAGTGGACATAGTTTATTCTGTCAACATTCTTGTTAATCGTACACCACCAGTAGACGGATGATTCAAATTCAGCTGCAACTTGATTTACCAATTTATAGTTGTCAGATACACCTCTTGGACACCCATCAATATAAGTTGGATCTACAACACTTTGCCAGTTTACATCATGTCTAATTATTTTCCAATGTTCAGATATCAAACTGTTCAGGCGTGTTAACAATTCTTGTACAAATATTGATACTTTTACTATGTGTATGCAGTTATCTGATGATACGTTTCCTAACTGTTGTACAGAGTCTTGCATGTTAATGCAGGTATAATTAGCTTTTTTCACATATTTATCAAATATTGGTTTCTGTTTTGTCTCTTTAGCTACAGGGTCAATTTTGTTTTGCTCATTACTTCAATTCAACTTTTTTTGACTCATCTTGAGTAATTGTCTGGGCTTATACATACAACACAATCAGTTTTTGTAACCTTTCCCACTTGCTCCGCCATAAGGAACAAATTAATTACCAAAACAGGAACCAATTATTAACAAGCTTTGACACACCATCAAATGGTATGCTTACAACTTTGTCACAGTGGAATTTGTAGTGTGCTAGTTAACATGTCCCTTTGATAACACAAATACAATTCCAAATACTTTTTTCCCATTATATGACCTTTCTACAATGTAAATACAATCCCAAATACTTTTCCCATTATATGACCTTTTTACTATGTGCTAAGTGTACTCAGCTTGGTCTTTCCACTATCTTTCAAATGGTGTTAGTCCTGTTGTACTTGTAATGTTAATGTACATTTTTACTAAATATTTGCATAATGCTTTTGCTACTGTCAGCACATCTGCTTTTCCTTTAGGAAATATTTCTAACTACTTTGAAAATGCATCTACTATGACCAGACAATAATGTTTTCCTTCACTCTTATTTAGTTAATTGCATAGATGTTTTATACACATTTTTTTTATAAGAATTAAACTATAGGAAGTATAGTACTTCTGTATAAGGGCATTCATATCCCTCCTGTTGAGCCATGAGTTCAACCTTGGCTCAATATTGCTGCTCACTTATACCGATTTTTCTTTGTAAGATTGGTTTATTGTCTGGACATACATAGATGTCTTTTTTGTTCAACATCATCCTCATAATTTCTTTGTATTCCTTTCATTGCTTGTCTCAATATATTGGTCAACTTGTTTTTGTAGTTCTTACAGCGTTTTTCAGCATTCTCTGTTCTTGATTTGATAAACGCCTTACAAAGTCTATTTTTCTTTTTACATGCATTTTTCAAACTGTTTATCATCCAAGGTGCATTATTTTGCCTTTGTTTAGATCTGCATGGAACCTCAGGACAATGCTTGTTATACAGAGTAATATAATGTTTACGAAAAGAATCATAGACCGTGTTTATATTGTCTGTATACACCTCTTCCCACTCTTGTTTTAATAGGTCATACCTGAAGTTGTTAATATGATTGACACTTCTTTTCCTCTTAAGTATTTGATGATATGCTCTTTTAGGGAATTGATAGTCAAATATTGCAAATATAGGCAGATGATCACTTATGTCATTTATCACTAACCCAGTAGTGATGTGAATCCCTAAAACATTTGTAAAGATTTTGTCTATTAAGGTTGCACTAGTTGTGCTTATTCTACTAGGCTTTGTAATTAATGGGTACAGCCCTTTTTCATATAATATCTCTACAAAATCTGATGTTTGTTTATGTGAATCTACCTTTAGAAGATCAATATTATAATCTCCACAAATTACGATAGTCCTATTTTTATTTAGACCATTAATCATTTCCTCTAATTTATCCATAAAGATTTCCACTTTTGATCCTGGTTTTCCATATACCGGTACACATGTAACAACAATGTTTCTGTTTTGTTCTAATTCTATCTCAACAGCTACACACCCCATTAACACATGTATGGCCATTATCATACATTTAACTGGTCTGCATTTAGTTCATTATATACATAGAGGGCCACCCCTCCTCCAGTCCTATTGTCTCTGCTAGTGACATACAGATCATAGTCCTTTAATTTCAGATCAACCTCCTTGCCTTTCTTTATCCATGTTTCAGATAAAGCAATTACCTTAAATCTACCTTTAAGCGACTCCAAAACATTTTTGATTTTAGAAAAGTGTTTTGGTAGACTTCTACAATTAAAATGAATCAAAGAAAATGTATTTTCTATGCCTACGTCATCAAGTTGTTCCTCAGTATAATATTGGAAGAATCCTTGACATGCTTAAATATATGAGTCTTTGGATGCACTTCATTATCAAAATCAAATGTGTATCCATTTATCTTTCTCTTTTGGAGTACTTTGTTGTTGCATATCTTTTAGTATATCATGCGCTAGTTTGTAGTTTGAAATATGTATTTCCTTTTCTGTTGCTTGTTTTGCTGTTTTGTCAGCAAACACATTTCCTATTGATACTGTGTCTGTTCCTTTGGTGTGTGTCGCACATTTGCATATTGCTATTTTAGCTGGTAGCTGTACTGCTTCTATTAATTCTTTTCTCTCTCTTTTTTTTTTATTTTATTTTTTTATCAGTTCTCCAATGTGTTACAGATTTTCCTGTTGACTTTATCATTCCTATATTTTGGCTATCTTTATATATATTGTGACCTTTTGATCTTTCATTAATTTACATGCTTCTATTAGTGCTTCTAGTTCTGCCGCTTGCATTGAGCAATTTGATGGTCATTTGATAGCTTTCAAAATGTTCGTTACTGTAACAATCGCACATTCTGTTCTATTTTTATTTCACAGAATGCTGCTTTAGCTTCTGAATTCCACTCTACAGATGATTTAATTTTTTCATTAATTTACTTAAAGGAGCTACTATTTCAGCATAATTTGGTATTCAACTTCTACAATAATTCGTTAATCCTAGAAATTATATCATTTGCTTCTTTATTTGTGGTTTTTCTACTTGTCGTACTTAGTTTTTCTATTTTCCACAATAGTGCATCCATTTTTGTTTAGAGAACGTTCTAGATTCTTTACTTCTCTTTTGCATAATTGTACTTTTATTTTGCTTATTTTGTCTTTCACTATGTAAATTATTTAATAACGCTAATGTTATTTTTCCTCCTAATTCAAATGTTATACATATTACTTTATGCACTTTTTAAGTAATGTTTTAAACTCACTTAACTGTCTATATGCTACTTAATCTATACTTTTAAACTCTGAATTTACATTCTTCCCATAATCTAACTTAAGAATGTTATACTACACTTCAAAGTTAAACCTACTTTAAATTTACATGTAATAAATTCACTTTCACACCTCCCCCACTGCGCCACGCACACACACACACACACACACACACGGTGATGTGTAAGTGGTGAGTGCACTCTTAAGGGCAAAGGTCAGCAACACTTGAGCTTCTCTCCTTTTTTTTTTTTTCTTCTCTCTTCTTTCCTCAGCTAATAACCATCTAACCCACTTTATCATTTTATCATACTATACATCTCAACTCTTATTATAGTTATTAATCTAGGTTTTTATTTATTCCATTATTTAATTATACATATATATATTTGTATATATAAAAGCGCTCTTTATATATCCAAACATACATGTATATCTTCAGTCTACCTTTTCTTCATCTCTTATTTCAATACCCCCATTATCTCTCTCTCGCATTAGTTTATTTCATTTTGCATTAATTCTTATTATTGATTTTTCCCTATTTCTTCATTTATTTTTACTTTTCTCTCACTTCAGCACTTTGAGATTTTTCTCCTATTTGCTTTTTCTTTTAACCTATTTTTATTTTTATTTGAACCTCCAGGGTTTTTACACAATTTGTACCTGGAAAGATACACACTTAAACACACACTAACAAACAAACAAACAAACACATTTGCAGCGATCTTACCACCAATGGCATACGCTGACAACATGACTAATTGGTGTCGTCTTTTAACAGTCATGCTGAGTTACTTTGATTTTTTTTTTTTTCCCAGGACAGTTTCTTGCAAAATGTCCTTCTCTGCTTCAACTCCAACATGCAGTCGGGTGTAACCGCTGACGTTGTGGTTGTTGTCTTCTATTTTGGTTTAAATAGATTGTAATAGACCATATTAGATCTGCGTTTCTTTGTGTCCCTCTTTCCATTTTGAGAATTTGGAGTAATCCGTCGCCTCCTACAGAGCCGAAACTTATAAGGATTACTTTTGTCTTTGTTGTAAGATAGTGGTTTAATTTATTATTGTGGTACACGTCGCTTCTACTGGAGATGGTTCCCCAGTGGAGGTGTCTTGCCTAGAGCATCCACAATAACCCACTATTTACTTCTCACAACTTTCATATGGAGTGATAGCCTAATGGCGATTACTCCCACACACTCTCACATTCACACCTTTCAGTATATTGATCTACGGAAATTTCAATGTATATTACATGCGGACTCCGTCGCCCTCCAGGTTATTGTTTTTTCACGGACAAAATTCAGTTTTTTATTCTGAATAGACCATTTTAGGTCTGTTGGACTCCGACGTCCCCAGGATAATGGTTCACGGATATTTCAAATTATTGTGGGCTCCGACACCCCCTAGTATGTTTGTTTATGGATATTACGGATTCCAGTTTTCGCGGTTCCGTTTACCTGCAGTCTTTTGGCCTCTTCAGTTTTTATCTTAATTCAGTTTTTATTTAAAATTTTAATACTCACGGACGTTGGACTCCGACGTCCCTCTAATTTGGCCTTTTTACCTGTTAGAACCTAGGATTTACAGGGTTTGTTTTACCTGTTAGAGCCTAGAATTTACAGGGTTTGTCTATGCGTCGTAACCCTCAGTCACACGCTTTCTCTCAGTCGTTTCTTTCTTCGTCAATTTAAAACGTACTCACTGCTCTCTGCGTTCCTTCCTTTTGTCCTCGGATTTTCCGTCAGTCTTTCAATTCCAGCCCGAAATGAAGAAAAAGCAGTTCCTCAATCAGGATTTGGTTGCCATGGTCCTCTGGTTTCACTCACTCATGCTGGAATCGTCAGACGTGTTGGAATCCGGCTCGAAGGACCAATTAGATGTCAGGTTCAAATACAGGACATCTGTTACACAAGACAAAAGGCAAGGAATCAAACAGAGACAGAATTCAATTTGGACTCAATTGAGGAGAGACGGCTTCAACCTGTAACCTCTTACAGTGTCTTAGCACGCTCTGACGAAGAAGGTTCTCGTCTCCTCTTTTAATTCAGATCTTCCATGTTCACGCACCAACATATGTCACAATAGGAATGGGGAGGTATGTAAAACAGTCATTGTTTTTGGTCGCTTTGAAGTCCAAGAAGAGGACTTCTCGGGCTTGGCTCTTCCTGGATCCAGCTGGGGCAGGTGTTGGAGGACAATGGACAACCCCTCCCGTCTCCTGTCCACAGTGACTTCAAGAGGGCAGCGTCTCGTAAATAGCGTTGACCAAATAGTTGGAAGAGAGTTGGAGGACAATGGACAACCCCTCCCGTCTCCTGTCCACAGTGACTTCAAGAGGGCAGCGTGTCGTAAATAGCGTTGACCAAATAGTTGGAAGAGAGTTTGTGAATTACTTCAAAGAGAGTTCGTTTAACACTTCAAAGAGAGTTCCTCCAGGAGTTGAGCACATCCTGCCATCTGTCCGTGCTGAACTCACAGTGGCGTTTCCCGAGACTTCATCCTTTTGTTAGGCCTCGAAATACAGCATTCATAATACAACATTTGAAATACAGCATTCATAATACAACATTTCTTTTGTGATAACTTACAAACAATTATTCCAACAGTTATATTAAATTCCATTGTAAAAAAATAAAAAAATAAACATAAATTCCTGAGAAACGAATGGTTTTACTTTATTATGCAAAGTGTATTGTCACAGAAAAAAATTTAAACACAATATTAAGGGCAAAAAGTTGTTTTTATTCAGTACTGTTAGGGTTATTTTGGTGCAATTATTAACCAAAAGTAATAAAAGTATCATCCTAAACATTACGGAGGCCATCAATTAAAATTGTATTAAAGGGGTCATATTATGATTTTTTTTTTTCAACATTTAAAACACTTCCTTGTGGTCTACATAACATGTAATGGTGGATCTTTGGACAAAATTTTGCATAGATTATGTTTTACAGATCATATTCAAGTCGCTTTTCGATCGGCTCTTTAGGATACGGTCTTTTACTTACGTGCCTCCACTTTGACTATGTATTCTCCCCTTCAGCCATGTTGTTGTTTTTATCGCTTCCATAGCGAGTCTACTGACAGACATAACTTAGAACTACAAGCTACTTTGTTTTAGAAATGACAACAGCGGAGGATGCATGTGCCTATACGAGCCAGTCTGCCCCACAACAAGAGAAAGAAACAATGTCGGACTACAATGACGGACTCGTGCAAAGCTCTTTGGGTAAAACTTGACCATATATGGAGATATATGCCCAATTCACAAATTATGGAAGTATAGAAGGCAAGATTGTTTTATAAATATCTCCGCCATGCCTCGATGGTTTGAGTTCAAATTTTCAACACTTATGCAGATCCTAAATTCACAAAAACATGTAACGATAGGTAAGAAAAGTTTAAGAGACATCTTTGTCGATTAATTTTTATAATCAACGTTGTTGATGACGTCGACTAATAGTTTGATGTAGGGTTGTATACCGGTACTAGTATAGTATCACAGTACTAATGAATCAAAAACGGTACTATACTCTGTTTGAAAAGTACCGGTACTGGTTTTTAAAACGGGCATGACGGCGCGCCATCACATCACGACATTGCTGGGTTTACGAGCAGAGGAGCATGTTCGGCAGCGCACAATCACACAGTACTTACAAGCAGACACAGTGTGTAGACAGAAAAGGGAGAACGGACACATTTTGGCTTAAAAAGTAAAGATAAAGGTGAAGTTATAACACTGAAACGCCCTCAGGAAGAGGTGCTTTAAGACATGGACAGGAAAAATGTACCTGGACACATGAGGACTTTGAATATGATCCTGTAACTACTTGGTATCAGATCGATACCTAAATTTGTGGTATCATCCAAAACTAATGTAAAGTATCCAAACAACAGAAGAATAAGTGATTTTTACATTTGAACAGAAGTGTAGATAGAACATGTTAAAACGGAAAATAAGCAGATATTAACAGTAGACAACAAGTAGATTAATAATATTTTTTTTTACAGCTTGTCCTTCATAATTCTGACAAAATAATAGAATACAAAATGACACAATATGTTACTGCATATGTCAGAAGACTAATTAGGAGCCTTTGTTTGTTTACTTACTACTAAAAAACAAGTTGTCTAGTATGTTCACTATTTTATTTAAGGACAAACTTGCAATAAGAAACATATGTTTAATGTACCATAAGATTTTTGGTTAAAATAAAGCCAATAATGCAATTTTTTTATTATTTAGATAAGTATCGGAATACATTTTGGTACCAATACCGGTACCAAAATATTGATATCGGGACAACCCCAGTTTGATGTGTACGTTGCTATTTTTGCTTCGTATTACTTTGCATTGTGTCTTTTTGACCCACGGTCCTCTGCTTCACTTGACTTTTCCCTGCACGTCACCTGCCATCTCTGCATCTCGGGGTGACGCCAACATGCGGGGAAACATACAAGCCGTTCCACTCGAATGAGATACTTCCTCAAATAGTGTCAATTAATTATTGGTTGTGCCTTCCACTTGGAAAAAAACAACAATTTTACCTCAAATAGTAGGTCGTAACTCGACAATAGCTCCTGTATATTTCATCCTTGAGTATTGGCTGCTATTCTTCCGCTTCCATATCAAATCACCAAAATGATTCCCGGTCGCAGCCACCGCTGCTGCCCACTGCTCCCCTCACCTCCCAGGGGGTGATCAAGGGTGATGGGTCAAATGCAGAGAATAATCTCGCCACACCTTGTGTGTGTGACAATCATTGGTACTTTAACTTTAACTTTATATCAACACAAACTTCAGTCGGTGAATTGGTGAATTGTTCAGCAGTTCATTTCTGTCACACATTTGTGATCATTCTTTTAAAACCGATATCGCATACATCAAAGTGGCCCATTTTTATACATTCTTGATTTTATACGATTCATCAAGTCCATCATAATAGACCATTTGTTGTCACTCACTGTCAGGTTCAAACACTGATGACTGATTAAAACAGACGAGAAGCAAGGAATCAGAGTTAAATTTTGCTCAATTGAGGAAAGACGTTATTTGGGCTGTACTCTAGTCACAGATCCAAACTTTGCTCTAAAGTTTAGCCCAGGTGCTTCCTCTATTAATTTGGGAGGTCCCTGGTTACATCACTGAAGCTGTCGCTGAGGGAAGGAGGTAATCTCGACAGCTTCAGTTAGACACAATATATGATTATACAAACCCCGTTTCCATATGAGTTGGGAAATCGTGTTAGATGTAAATATAAACGGAATACAATGATTTGCAAATCATTTTCAACCCATATTCAATTGAATGCACTACAAAGACAACATATTTGATGTTCAAACTCATAAACTTTATTTTTTTTTTTTGCAAATAATCATTAACTTAGAATTTCATGGCTGCAACACGTGCCAAAGTAGTTGGGAAAGGGCATGTTCACGACTGTGTTACATGGCCTTTCCTTTTAACAACCCTCAGTAAACTTTTGGGAACTGAGGAGACACATTTTTTAAGCTTCTCAGGTGGAATTCTTTCCCATTCTTGCTTGATGTACAGCTTAAGTTGTTCAACAGTCCGGGGGTCTCCGTTGTGCTATTTTAGGCTTCATAATGCGCCACACATTTTCAATGGGAGACAGGTCTATACTTCAGGCAGGCCAGTCTAGTACCCGCACTCTTTTACTATGAAGCCACGTTGATGTAACACGTGGCTTGGCATTGTCTTGCTGAAATAAGCAGGGGCGTCCATGGTAACGTTGCTTGGATGGCAACATATGTTGCTCCAAAACCTGTATGTACCTTTCAGCATTAATGGCACCTTCACATGTGTGTAAGTTACCCATGTCTTGGGCACTAATACACCCCCATACCATCGCAGCTTTTCAACTTTGCGCCTATTACAATCCGGATGGTTCTTTTCTTATTTGGTCCGGAGGACACAACGTCCACAGTTTCCAAAAACAATTTGAAATGTGGACTCGTCAGACCACAGAACACTTTTCCACTTTGTATCAGTCCATCTTAGATGAGCTCAGGCCCAGCGAAACCGACGGCGTTTGTGGGTGTTGTTGATAAACGGTTTTCGCCTTGCATAGTAGAGTTTTAACTTGCACTTACAGATGTAGCGACCAACTGTAGTTACTGCCAGTGGGTTTCTGAAGTGTTTCTGAGCCCATGTGGTGATATCCTTTACACACTGATGTCGCTTGTTGATGCAGTACAGCCTGAGGGATCGAAGGTCACAGGCTTAGCTGCTTACGTGCAGTGATTTCTCCAGATTCTCTGAACCCTTTGATGATATTACGGACCGTAGATGGTGAAATCCCTAAATTCCTTGCAATAGCTGGTTGAGAAAGGTTCACGCATTTGTTGAGAAAGTGGTGACCCTCGCCCCATCCTTGTTTGTGAATGACTGAGCATTTCATGGAATCTACTTTTATACCCAATCATGGCCCTCACCTGTTCCCAATTTGCCTGTTCACCTGTGGGATGTTCCAAATAAGTGTTTAAAGAGCATTCCTCAACTTTATCAGTATTTATTGCCACCTTTCCCAACTTCTTTGTCACGTAAAGTTAATGATTATTTGCAAAAAAAAAAAAAAGTTTATCAGTTTGAACATCAAATATGTTGTCTTTGTAGCATATTCAACTGAATATGGGTTGAAAATGATTTGCAAATCATTGTATTCCGTTTATATTTACATCTAATGCAATTTCCCAACTCATATGGAAACGGGGTTTGTAAAATGCAAATGTGTTGACACTGGTGATATCGCCTGATGTTCGGCCTTGGCAGTCAGCAGGTTCCTGGACACAGACACTGATACGAGACTGGCTTGCAATCTTTTGGATTGCCAGCTTTGCGCAGACAAAGAAAAATACCACTTCAGCACAATTAATAATAACTATAGCAACAGCCCTTAAGCATAAGAGTTGTGTGATAATATATACATAATTATTCTTACACTCACAGTCCATACCAAAGTCTCCTATGTGCCAATCAACATTACAAGCGTGCATCTATACATTTTCGTTCAAACTTTAGTTCGGAATATTCCTCGTTTTGACACTTTGAGTCCACATGTCTCATATAAGTACATTGAAGGAGCTTCGAGCCACTGTGTCTGCCTTCATCATCGTTCCTCAACCTATTTCACCTTCTACTAAAGAACATGCGATGACATGCCAGGCTCCTTCCCACACGCCATCATTCCCCTCGTTTCCTCGTTTTTCTTCCCACCTCCTATATTTTTAAACTTTCCCCTCCGATCTCGTTTCCAGAAATGGCTTCTGTGTCTTCTGTGGGCGAGCCGTCCACTTTCCATCCAAGAGTGAGGCGAGAGAGGCGAAGGGAAGTCGGCTTTGAACTATCTCCTCTTTCTCCATTTAAGTCATTGATTATACCTGTGTGAATGGGTGAATTATTGGAATGTTTCTATTCATTTTGAATGACTGACATTATTTTAATGAATACATTTTTTTGTACCGCCCGTCCTTATTGGGGTGACGGGTGAGCTGGAGTCTATCCCAGTAGAGCAGTGTTTTCCAACCTTTTTTGAGCCAAGGCACATTTTCTGCGTTGAAAAAATCCAGAAGCACACCACCAGCAGAAATCACTAAAAAACAAAACTCAGTTGACAGTAAAAAGTCGTTGTCGCAATTGTTGGATATGACTTTAAACCATAACCAAGCATGCATCACTATAGCTCTTGTCTCAAAGTAGGTGTACTGTCACCACCTGTCACATCACGCCGTATGAGTTTTTTGCTAGTGTTTTAGTTCTTGTCTTGCGCTCCTATTTTGGTCGCTATTCTTATTTTTTTGGTATTTTCCTGTAGCAGTTTCATTCTTTGAGCGATATTTCCCGCATCTACTTTGTTTTAGCAATCAAGAATATTTCAGTTGTTTTTATCCTTCTTTGTGGGGACATTGTTGATTGTCATGTCATGTTCGGATGTACATTGTGGATGCCGTCTTTGCTCCACAGTAAGTCTTTGCTGTCGTCCAGCATTCTGTTTTTGTTTACTTTGTAGCCAGTTCAGTTTTAGTTTGGTTCTGCATAGCCTTCCCTAAGCTTCAATACTTTTTCTTCTGGGCACTCACCTTTTGTTTATTTTTGGTTTAAGCATTAGACACCTTTTTACCTGCACGCTGCCTCCTGCTGTTTCCGACATCTACAAAGCAATTTGCTGCCACCTACTGATATGGAAGAGTATTACACGGTTACTCTGCTGAGCTCTAGACAGCACCGACACTCAACAACAACACATCATTTGCAGACTATAATTACTGGTTTGCAAAAAATATTGTTAACCCAAATAGGTGAATTTAGATCATCTCCCACGGCAAACCAGACTGTGTCTCACGGCACAGTGGTTGAAAAACACTGCAGTAGAGCACACCTTGGTCGCCAGCCATACCCTAACATGGCGTTCTTTAGTGCCGCCCTTGTGGCTCCCTGGAGGTTTTTTAAAAATGTATGAAAATGGAAAAAATGGGGGAAAAAAATATTTTTTGTATTTATATGGTTTCCATAGGAGGACAAGCATGACACAAACCTTCCTAATTGTTAGAAATCTCACTCTTTATATTTAACATGCTTCACTGATGAGAGTATTTGGCGAACGCCGCTTCGACCTACTAATTTTGGCGGACCTTAAGATAGATAGATAGATAGATAGATAGTACTTTATTGATTCCTTCAGGAGAGTTCCCTCAGGAAAATTCCGTACCGTAGTTTGTTTACATGTAAAACTTTCCTTTATTGCAGCCACAGAAAGACGTGTTTTATTCTCTCCTTCTCTGTATCATTTTGTCCACCAAACTTTTTATGCTGTGCGTGAATGCACAACAGTGAGCTTTGTTGACGTTATTGACTCGTGTGGAGTGCCAATCAGTCATATTTGGTCACTGCATGACTACAAGCTAATCGATGCTAGCATGCTATTGATGCTAACATGCTATTTAGGCTAGCTGTATGTACATATTGCATCATTATGCCTCGTCGGTAGGTATATTTGAGCTCATGTAATTTCCTTTACTTATGTCCTCTGTGTTTAATTTATATTTGCATGTCTCTTGATACAATATATGTATTTCTGATAGTTGTTTGTGTGCCGTTACAGACCACAGCAAACGTTACCCAAAGATTGTACCGTATTTTTCGGATTATAAATCTCAGTTTTTTTTTCATACTTTGGCCGGGGGTGCGACTTATACTCAGGAGCGACTTATGTGTGAAATTATTAACACATTACCGCAAAATATCAAATAATATTATTTAGCTCATTCACGTAAGAGACTAGGCGTATATCAGCAATCGTCACACACACACACACGTCAACCAATACAAATTTGGCGAAATGTCTATTCTTGGTGTTGGATTTTATCAAATACATTTCCCCAAAAATTGCGACTTATACTCCAGTGCGACTTATATATGTTTTTTTTCCTTCTTTATTATGCATTTTTGGCCGGTGCGCCTTTACTCCGGAGCGACTTATCCGGAAAATACAGTAATAAATGCACTAGAGGAAGACAGTCATTCCTTTAACTCGGACACACAAAGAGACAAATGTTATTTGCCGAAAATTACACTGATTGGCGAAAAAGTGCGGCCTAAAAAGTCGCCTAACTCAGGATTGGTTAGATTTGTGTGAATTGGCGAGATTGACTGACAATTACAGTAAAGACAGTTTGTAAATGATCATATTAAGAGTGACTGTGGAAGTTGCTTCCTAGCAGTTCCACTGTTAGACACGGCACAGGAGCCAAGCGTGCCGTTTTTAGCAAGGTTTTAATGTACATAGAATTTCTCAAGGTTTCTCCAGCAGGACGTGACTTTTCAGTCACCTCCGTATCCCTCTCCTCCTATTCCCGGCCGCTTACTGTTAAAGACAACAGATGTTTAGATTAACTCGTACCACATGGGAAATCTAATCACCTGTCAGCTGTGTCTCGCCGTCGGCACTTGCCCCGCCTCTATCTGATGGTGCTCTGCCCTCAACACCATAGACAGAGGCGGTGACCTTTGCTCCTGCAGGCAGCGCTGGCCACACCTCCCTCCACGGTGACTTTTTGTGCTTGTTTGTTGCATTCAAGCATTACCTGTGCAGTCAAAGACAGTTTGAAATTAATTTCAAAGTCGTTTTCCATCACTCCTAATAGGTTTTGAAATTGATACAAATGGAACTGTGTTGTGTGTCTCTCTCTCGAGAGCCAGCATGGACATGTGTGGACATGGTTAGCAGGGCACCAAATGTGTTGCACTGTCAAAAGGAGGTCAATAGTGTCGTTGTGTATCAAAGACGCATTCATGAGTGCAGTGAATGTGCCTCTATCCAGGTGTCGCATCATGTATTTTCTTGTTTGGAATCAAGTCATTTCATGTGTAAAAGTGGGTCGTTTGTAACTTGGACTTGGAGAGAGAGCGAGAGACATTTTTTTTGTGAGACACTGCAAGAGACCCCGGGGAAATCTGAGCAGGCAATATCCAAACAGAAGTTGTGGTCCTGCCATTGTCACTACACACAATTTCAATACGACACGACAAAGATATAAAGCAGAGTTCCCCTGCTGCTTTCTAGAGATGGAGCAGGAATGTAGATGTTACCCAAAATGTATTAAGTCTGACTTATTGAAGCCATCCGGGCTCGAGAGCCTCCCCTTGGTTCAGGACAAGATGCAAAGGAGGTGATTTAGGCGATGGAATCCTTTTTGAAAGGGAGACATTACTCTTCATTTGACCTGTGAAAGGTTGATGTAAGGGTGTGCATTTGGGAGAGTTTGGGAGACACTTTTTGTTGCTTGGACAAACCCCGTTTCCATATGAGTTGGGAAATTGTGTTAGATGTAAATATAAACGGAATACAATGATTTGCAAATCCTTTTCAACCCATATTCAAATGAATGCACTACAAAAACAAGATATTTGATGTTCAAACTCATAAACTTTTTTTTTTTTTTGCAAATAATAATTAACTTAGAATTTCATGGCTGCAACACATGCCAAAGTAGTTGGGAAAGGGCATGTTCACCACTGTGTTACATGGCCTTTCCTTTTAACAACACTCAGTAAATGTTTGGGAACTGAGGAGACACATTTTTTAAGCTTCTCAGGTGGAATTCTTTCCCATTCTTGCTTGATGTACAGCTTAAGTTCTTCAACAGTCCGGGGTCTCCGTTGTGGTATTTTAGGCTTCATAATGTGCCACACATTTTCAATGGGAGACAGGTCTGGACTACAGGCAGTCCAGTCTAGTACCCGCACTCTTTTACTATGAAGCCACGTTGATGTAACACGTGGCTTGGCATTATCTTGCTGAAATAAGCAGGGGCGTCCATGGTAACGTTGCTTGGATGGCAACATATGTTGCTCCAAAACCTGTATGTACCTTTCAGCATTAATGGCGCCTTCACAGATGTGTAAGTTACCCAAGTCTTGGGCACTAATACACCCCCATACCATCACAGATGCTGGCTTTTCAACTTTGCGCCTATAACAATCCGGATGGTTCTTTTCCTCTTTGGTCCGGAGGACACGACGTCCACAGTTTCCAAAAACAATTTGAAATGTGGACTCGTCAGACCACAGAACACTTTTCCACTTTGTATCAGTCCATCTTAGATGAGCTCAGGCCCAGCGAAACTGACGGCGTTTTTGGGTGTTGTTGACAAACGGTTTTCGCCTTGCATAGGAGAGTTTTAGCTTGCGCTTACAGATGTAGCGACCAACTGTAGTTTCTGACAGTGGGTTTCTGAAGTGTTCCTGAGTCCATGTGGTGATATCCTTTACACACTGATGTCGCTTGTTGATGCAGTACAGCCTGAGGGATCGAAGGTCACGGGCTTAGCTGCTTACGTGCAGTGATTTCTCCAGATTCTCTGAACCCTTTGATGATATTACGTACCGTAGATGGTGAAATCCCTAAATTCCTTGCAATAGCTGGTTGAGAAAGGTTTTTCTTAAACTGTTCAACAATTTGCTCACGCATTTGTTGACAAAGTGGTGACCCTCGCCCCATCCTTGTTTGTGAATGACTGAGCATTTCATGGAAACTTACTTTTATACCCAATCATGGCACCCACCTGTTCCCAATTTGCCTGTTCACCTGTGGGATGTTCCAAATAAGTGTTTGATGAGCATTCCTCAACTTTATCAGTATTTATTGCCACCTTTCCCAACTTCTTTGTCACGTGTTGCTGGAATCAAATTCTAACGTTAATGATTATTTGCAAAAAAAAAAATGTTGATCAGTTTGAACATGAAATACGTTGTCTTTGTAGCATATTCAACTGAATATTGGTTGAAAATTATTTGCAAATCATTGTATTCCGTTTATATTTACATCTAACACAATTTCCCAACTCATATGGAAACGGGGTTTGTAATACATAAATAAACCAGTGAAGTTGGCACGTTGTGTAAATGGCAAATAAAAACAGAATACACTGATTTTACAAATCCTTTTCAACTTATATTCAATTGAATAGACTGCAAGACTTAACGTTGGAACTAGAAAACGTATTTTTTTGCAAATATTAGCTTATTTGGAATTTGATGCCTGCAACATGTTTCAAAAAAGCTGGCACAAGTGGCAAAAAAACAGGGAAAGTTGAGTAATGCTCATCAAACACTTGTTTGGAACATCCCACAGGTGAACAGGCTAATTGGGAACAGGTGGGTGCCATAAAAGCAGCTTCCATGAAATGCTCAGTCATTCACAAACACGAATGGGACAAGGGTCACCACTTTGTGAACAAATGCTTGAGCAAAATTGTCCAACAGTTTAAAGAACAACATTTCTCGACGAGCTATTGCAAGGTGTCACACCCCGCCTCGGGTGAAGGTAATGTACCTTTGCAAACCAGACTTTCAAACCAAGGATGGCAAGGCACGCAGTTGGTAACGGTTTACAAACATTTATTTCAATCCCAAAGTGTCAAAAGGTGAACAAAAACAAGAGGAAACACAGCACCCAAAATCTGCAATAGTAATAAATAGAGGCAATATTAGTGTAGTATATTATATATTGTAAATTTATATTCTAAATCCATTTCAAAGTTGCATGCGTTAAATAGGCCTAAATAATGCATAAAAAAAAGCATATTAAAAATAATCAAATAATCAAAAGGTAAATCATCCATTATAACAAAATACATGTATTCACAATCAAAGGTCAGTAATCAAATATGTTAAAGTAAAGAATTAAATAATCAAAACAGATTTAGCAAAATCAATTAGCAATCAACACAACTCATTTAACCTGTTACAACACAACATAATCTCATCATCAAAATAATCACCTCAGTAGATGTTTGATGCATGGAGATCTGACCTCCTGCTCAGTACAGAGAACATCCTCTAAATAGCCCCTCCCACTGTCACACAAGGAATGTAGGGATTTCTCCATCTACGGTCCGTAATATCATCAAAAGGTTCAGAGAATCTGGAGAAAGGCCGAAAACCAACATTGAATGCCTGTGACCTTCAATCCCTCAGGCGGTACTGCATCAAAAAGCGACATCAGTGTGTAAAGGACATTACCACATGGGCTCAGGAACACTTCAGAAACCCACTGTCAGTAACTACAGTTTGTCGCTACGTCTGTAAATGCAAGTTAAAACTCTACTATGCAAAGCGAAAGCCATTTATCAACAACACCCAGAAATGTCGCCGCTTTGCTGGGTCATAGCTCATCTAAGATGGACTGATGGAAAGTGTAAAAGTGTTCTGTGGTCTGACGAGTCCACATTTCAAATTGTTTTTGGAAACTGTGAACGTTGTGCCCTCAGAACAAAGAAGAAAAGAACCATCCGGACTGTTGTAGGCGCAAAGTTGAAAAGCCATCATCTGTGATGGTATGGGGGTGTATTAGTGCCCAAGACATGGGTAACTTACACATCTGTGAAGGCACCATTAATGCTGAAAGGTACATACAGGTTTTGGAGCAACATATTTTGCCATCCACGCAACGTTATCATGGACGCCCCTGCTTATTTCAGCAAGACAATGCCAAGCCACGTGTTACAACAGCGTGGCTTCATAGTAAAAGAGTGCGGGTACTAGACTGGCCTGCCTGTAGTCCAGACCTGTCTCCCATTGAAAATGTGTGGCACATTATGAAGCCTAAAATACCACAACGGAGACCCCCGGACTGTTGAACAACTTAAGCTGTACATCAAGCAAGAATGGGAAAGAATTCCACCTGAAAAGCTTCAAAAATTGGTCTCCTCAGTTCCCAAACCTTTATTAAAGTGTTGTTAAAAGGAAAGGCCACGTAACACAGTGGTGTGCCTACTTTTTTGCAACGTATTGCTGCCATTGAATTCTAAGTTAATGATTATTTGCAAAAAAAAAAAAAAAAGTTTTTCAGTTCGAACATTAAATATCTTGTCTAGGCAGTCTATTCAATTGAATATAAGTTGAAAAGGATTAGCAAATCATTGTATTTTGTTTTTATTTACGAATTACACAACGTGCCAACTTCACTGGTTTTGGGTTTTGTAAATATTGTATCTAATGAGGTACTGCATATATTATAATGCAGTAGTTTTTACTGCAGAACCTTCTTTCACCCTTTGATGACAAGTACAGGATAATAATTCACACAATTAATAGAGGAATTTTGGTTTAGAAAACCATGTGTGAATGTTATGGAGCATTCACATAATAAATAGATGAATTTTGGTTTAGAAAACCATATGTGTGAATGCTTTGGAGCATTCACACAATAAATAGATACATTCACACAATAAATAGATGAATGTTGGTGTAGAAAACCATAAGTGTGAATGTTTTGGAGCATTCACACAATAAATATATGCATTTTGGTGTAGAAAACCATATGTGTGAATGCTATGGAGCATTCACACAATCCATCCATCCATCCATTTTCTACCGCTTATTCCCTTCGGGGTCGCGGGGGGCGCTGGAGCCTATCTCAGCTACAATCATAAATAGATGAATTTTGGTGTAGAAAACCATATGTGTGAATGCTTTGGAGCATTCACACAATAAATAGATGCATTCACACAACAAATACTGTAGATGAATTTTGGTGTAGAAAACCATATGTGTGAATGCTTTGGAGCATTCACACAATAAATAGATGCATTCACACAACAAATAGATGAATTTTGGTGTAGAAAACCATATGTGTGAATGCTTTGGAGCATTCACAAAATAAATAGATGCATTCACACAATAAATAGATGCATTCACACAATAAATAGATTGATTTTGGTGTAGAAAACCATATGTGTGAATGTTTTGGAGCATTCACACAATAAATAGATGCAGTTTGGTGTAGAAAACCATATGTGTGAATGCTTTGGAGCATTCACACAATAAATAGATGCATTTTGGTGTAGAAAACCATATGTGTGAACGCTTTGGAGCATTCACACAATCCATCCATCTATCCATTTCCTACCGCTTATTCCCTTCGTGGCCGCGGGGGCGCTGGAGCCTATCTCAGCTACAATCATAAATAGATGAATTTTGGTGTAGAAAACCATATGTGTGAATGCTTTGGAGCATTCACACAATAAATAGATGCATTCACACAACAAATAGGTGAATGTTGGTGTAGAAAACCATATGTGTGAATGCTTTGGAGCATTCACACAATAAATAAATGCATTCACACAATAAATGGATGAATTTTGGTGTAGAAAACCATGTGTGAATGCTTTGGAGCATTCACACAATAAATAGATGCATTCACACAATAAATAGATGCGTTTTGGTGTAGAAAACCATATGTGTGAATGTTTTGGAACATTCACACAATAAATAGATGAATTTTGGTGTAGAAAACCATATGTGTTAATTCTTTGGAGCATTCACACAATAAATAGATGCAGTCACACAATAAATAGATGAATGTTGGTGTAGAAAACCATATGTGTGAATGTTTTGGAGCATTCACACAATAAATAGATGCATTTTGGTGTAGAAAACCATATGTGTGAATGCTTTGGAGCATTCACGCAATAAATAGATGCATTTTGGTGTAGAAAGCCATATGTGTGAATGTTTTGGAGCATTCACACAACAAGACACTGTCAGAGCTATGTGACATGAGAGTATACCCCAGCCTCTAGCCTGCAGCCCTCTTTCTTCCTCTTTTCTGCCTTGATAGCTCCACCAGTAACCCAGATGACTGTTAAATGAGCAGGCCCATGCAAGATTATTAAAAATAGCGTAAACCGTACTTTCTCCCCCCCCTCTCTGGTATCAAAGAAACGTGTGTAAGCAAAGCTCTTGTTAACCTCCATTACCCTCTGCAATTGTAGGTACATGGAGGATTAGCAGAATACCAAGAACCCCGTCATCAACACTACTACGCCGGTCTCGGTAAGAGAAGCTGGCGTCGGAGATGTAACTGGAGGCGAAACAGGTGTTGACTGCATGCTAAGCAGCGTCCTGACGCTGCTCGTTAATGCCGGAAAACCAGAGGAAGGTTAGAAAGGACCTCATCAGCATGTTTACAGCCGCTTGGTGCCATGTGACCTTGGCATGTTGCATTTCAGATCATGGTGCGGGACAAGGGAAATTGTTAGGAAGCTAATTAATAATTGATGGGTCAGCAGGTCTTCTGTATCGAGGATTAAAAATAATGTCAGCAGCTTGTTAAAATTGCAGTCAATTGGGTGGAGGAAAACTGGATAGAGGGCTTTCAGCGATAAGAACAGTACTAATGCAACAATGAGGTCTGTTTCTGATACTACGATCACTGTTGTCATGAATAATGGAAATTGGTTAGCAAATGCCGCAGAAAGAGCCGCCTAAAAGAACTAATCTTCCTTCATAGACATAATGTTGTTTTCCGACCTTAGGAAGTAAGGAAGTAAATGTGAAGGACAGTTCTGAGAACACGATTTACTGAATTAAAACTGGAAATAATCAAAAACATGACAGAACATGGGGCAAAATTGGCCGAGCACATCAGCTTCACCAATGCCAGCCAAGATTGTTGAAATAATATCTAAACGGCGGACGTTTATCCATGAAAATATAGTAAAGCTGCTCGTAGTGTTTGACGGAGAAGTCCACTCCGCAGAGTAAACGATCAATCAATCAGAGTTTATTTATATAGCCCTTAATCACAAGGGTCTCAAAGGGCTGCACAAGCCACAACGACATCTTCGGCTCAGATCCCACATCAGGGCAAGAAAAAACTCAACCCCCCCGGGCGACCGGTGGAAAGGACGTCGAGTGGATCTAGTTAATAGTGTGAGAGTCCCATCCATAGTGGGGCCAGCAGGGGATCATCTTGAGTGGAGACAAGTCAGCAGCACAGAGACGTTCCCAACTGATGCACAGATGAGTGGTCCACCCTGGGTCCCGACTTTGAACAGCTAGAGCGTCATCTGTGGTCACCTAATAACCAGGGGGGCAGAGCAGAAAAGAGACGGCAGATCAACTGGTATAAAAGGGGGGGTCTATTTATTTAGAGGCTAGCGTATACAAATGAGTTTTAAGATGGGACTTAAATGCTTCTACTGAGGTGTACGATGTACTTAACTATTACAGTACTTCATAAAACTACTGTATTTTTTAGTAGTAGGAGTAGTACCGTATTTTTCGGAGTATAAGTCGCTCCGGACTATAAGTCGCACCGGCCGGAAATGCATAATAAAGAAGGAAAAAAACATATAAGTCTCACTGGAATATAAGTCGCATTTTTGGGGGAAATTTATTTGATAAAACCCAACACCAAGAAAAGACATTTGAAAGGCAATTTAAAATAAATAAAGAATAGTGAACAACAGGCTGAATAAGTGTACGTTATATGAGGCATAAATAACCAACTGAGAACGTGCCTGGTATGTTAACGTAACATATTATGGTAAGAGTCATTCAAATAACTATAACATATAGAACATGCTATACGTTTACCAAACAATCTGTCACTCCTAATCGCTAAATCCCATGAAATCTTATACGTCTAGTCTCTTACGTGAATGACCTATATAATGTTATTTGATATTTTACGGTAATGTGATAATAATTTCACACATGAATAAAAGTTGCAACCCCGGACAACCAATGAAAAAAACTGCGACTTATAGTCCGAAAAATACGGTAGTACATTCTACTGACTGATTTGTATACAATATTTCTTGTCTGAGTGTGTTTATCTTTTTAAAAGTCATGTTACATGATACATGTGTGCTGTTGAGGGGGAGGTAGAGCACCAATTAAATTGAGTTCAATTCATTTCAATAGCAGACCTTGATTTGAGATACAAGTGTTTTGAGTTAAGAGCTCCATCACAGGACCAATTAGGCTCGTAATTTCAGAAGGACTCTGGCAGGACTCCATTTCAAAGAGAGCCAGTGCAGCAACGTTAGCGCAGGCAAAATAATCTCCTTCTCCTGGTTCCGGTTAGCATTCGAGCAGCAGCATTTTAGTAATATATATATATATATATATATATATATATATATACAGTGTATATATATATATATATATATATATATATATATATATATATATATATATATATATATATATATATATATATATATATATATATATATACTGTATATATGTGTGTATATGTATATATATATATATATACATATTTATATATATATATATATACATATATATATATATATATATATATATATATATATATATATATATATATATATATATATATATATATATATATATATACTGTATATATGTGTGTATATGTATATATATATATATATATATATATATATATATACACACACATGTATACACATATGTATGTGTTTATATATATATATATACATATATATATATATATATATATATGTGTTTTTATATATATATATATATATATATATATATACACATATATATATATATATATATATGTGTGTTTTTATATATATATATATATATTAGAGATGCGCGGATAGGCAATTATTTCATCCGCAACCGCGTCAGAAAGTCGTCAACCATCCGCCATCCACCCGATGTAACGTTTGATCAGAACTTCACCCGCCCACCATCCGCCCGTTGTTATATATCTAATATTAATAAAAAAATTAAAAAAAAGGGTGAAAACTACGCGAATTGCACCTTGTGCAGACAAGATTTTTCGATCGGACACGGAGGAATTAGCGATGTAAAAGACCACGTTGGGACAAAAAAACACAAGTCTAATGCCGTTGCTAGCGATACAAGTGGAAAACTTTCAACGTTTTTCGTCGCCCAAACAGATTCTTTGGATGTGATAAATGCCGAAGTTTTATTTACGGAGGCAATAATTGAGCATGGACTTCCAATCGCACTGGCTGATCACATGGGACAGTTAATAATGTAATGCAACCTTTAAAAATCATTACGCGGTGATCGCGATCCCAAAAATAAACTTTTCTTGCATGATAATGTCCAGAAAAATTCGCTTTATATTACTATAGAGTCCTTTTAACGAATGAGTTTGATGGTTTATCACAAACCTTAAATGAAAGAAGTCCTTTGTTCTCCTGCACCGCATGCGCAATCCTGTCGGCTGTATTTCACAGCACGACATACTGTAAAAAGTGTTTATACTATTTATACTTTCAATTAACAAATTGAAGTCTTGTGAAAGGTTGACAGGATAACTGGCATTAACTGTCAAAATAATTTCAAACTATTGAAGTTAGCTTACAGAATAAACATGTCAATCAACCCATATGATTTTTGCTGTAATATTTTTGTTTTGAAAAGTCACTGTGACTGATAGAAAAGTGATGGTTTTAGCAACATTTTAACCTGTCTGAATGCTAATAGTCATTTTGCGTCGGGGGGCGAAGCCCTGAACCCTCCACCAGGACTTTGTCCTGGACCTACCGGGGCCTGCGGCCCTTGGACCCTGGCTACTAGGTTTTTCTGATTTCAAAAGTTGGCAGGTATGGTGAGGTTATAAAGCTTTTGCCTGTTAAAGAAAGGAGACTGATCCAATGCACAGACATTCGCGTGCCACGCTGTCACGACCCAGACGCACACCAGTGCGCAATCATATGGGAGCCGCGCTGAGCGCACCTCCAAGCGCGTCTCGCTGCCGGCGACGGCCAGATATGGGCCCACGCTCCAGCGCCATCCATTTTCAGGGCTAGTTGATTCGGCAGGTGGGTTGTTACACACTCCTTAGCGGGTTCCAACTTCCATGGCCACCGTCCTGCTCTCTATATCAACCAGGGTGAGCCCCACCCCTTTCATGAGCGCACTACGCGCGGAGTGACCCCTGTTACGCGCCCCCGGCAACAGGGGTGGCAAGCAGGTAAGCTGCGCGGGCGGAGCGCGCGGAGTGACCCATGTTACGAGCCCCCGGCCACGGGGGTGGCGGGCAGGTAAGCTGCTTACCTGCTGCGCGTGACGCCGGCCGCGGCGAAAGCGGACGAGGCGGGGTGTCGGTGCGGTGGGCGCGGTAGTGACCCTGGACGTGCGTCGGGCCCTTCTCGCGGATCGCTTCAGCTACGGCTCCCGGTGGGGCCCTCTCGGGGGAAGGGGCCTCGGTCCAGGACCCCGGCGAGGCGTCCCTTCTCCGCTCCGTAAAAGTGTCCATCTCTTTTCTTTTTTTTTCTTCTGTTGTGGCATATGCAGCAGGTGCCTGCTCGTTTTTCGTATGTGGGTAACAACATTTAACTATGTATATATATTTCCGAATTGGTTTAACTGCCACCCGCAAAAAAAAAAAAAAAAAAAAAAATTAATCCGCCCGACCCGACCCGCGAGCGGATAAAATCTTAGTTTTTTTAATTTCATCCGCCCGATCCGCGGATAATCCGCGGACTCCGCGGTTGTGTCCGCAAACCGCGCATCTCTAATATATATATATATATAAATAAATAAATATCTATATGTGTGTGTATATATATGTATATGTATATATATATATATATATATATACAGTGTATATGTGTATATATATATATATATATATATATATATATATATATATATATATATATATTTATTTTGCAGCTAAAAAATCACTTAGCTTACGTGGAAATTGAAATCTGTTTTTTGACCTCGTACATTAAGTGTACCAAACATTTGAAGAAAGCAAATCAATAATTGAAATAATAGCAAACTATTGACGACTGACTTTATTATTGGCACCTTATTGTGATGTTGAAAGTTTCATGGTGCACATGCAGCATCGTAAATCCTTTGGAGGGTGCCCAGTGGGATACAATGTGATCATCTACGGCCTTAACTATTTTTCTTAACAAGATTACGTTTGAGATGCATCAGCAACTCAGCGTAAAATCAATATGTAATTGCATCTGGAGCCTGAAAATGTAACTGAATTAAAAATGCTGGTGCCAGTAAAAATTTGCATCAACCAGTCTACAGTAGATACTGTGAGTAGCAGCAATATGTTTTGGACATGTTGAACCATAAACATGTCAGATATAGACTACTACTACTACTACTACTACTACTACCAAATAAGTATTTGAGCCTTGTAACAACGCAGTATGTTATCATGGTGTAACATGTTATGTATTAAAAGTTGGGCTGTCAAATATTTAATCCCGATTAATCACATTTTGTTCATAGTTAACTAAAAAATAATGGCAGATATACAGGTAAAAGCCAGTAAATTAGAATATTTTGAAAAACCAGCAGATGACATGGCACCCCAAACCATCACCCAACCATGCAAATTTTGCATTTCCTTTGGAAATCGAGGTCCCAGAGTCTGGAGGAAGACAGGAGAGGCACAGGATCCACGTTGCCTGAAGTCTAGTGTAAAGTTTCCACCATCAGTGATGGTTTGGGGTGCCATGTCATCTGCTGGTGTCGGTCCACTCTGTTTCCTGAGATCCAGGGTCAACGCAGCCGTCTACCAGCAAGTTTTAGAGCACTTCATGCTTCCTGCTGCTGACCTGCTCTATGGAGATGGAGATTTCAAGTTCCAACAGGACTTGGCGCCTGCACACAGCGCAAAATCTACCCGTGCCTGGTTTACGGACCATGGTATTTCTGTTCTAAATTGGCCCGCCAACTCCCCTGACCTTAGCCCCATAGAAAATCTGTGGGGTATTGTGAAAAGGAAGATGCAGAATGCCAGACCCAAAAACGCAGAAGAGTTGAAGGCCACTATCAGAGCAACCTGGGCTCTCATAACACCTGAGCAGTGCCAGAAACTCATCGACTCCATGCCACGCCGCATTAACGCAGTAATTGAGGCAAAAGGAGCTCCAACCAAGTATTGAGTATTGTACATGCTCATATTTTTCATTTTCATACTTTTCAGTTGGCCAACATTTCTAAAAATCCCTTTTTTGTATTAGCCTTACACAATATTCTAATTTTGTGACACACGGAATTTTGGATTTTCATTTGTTGCCACTTCAAATCATCAAAATTAAATGAAATAAACATTTGAATGCATCAATCTGTGTGCAATGAATAAATATAATGTACAAGTTACACCTTTTGAATGCAATTACTGAAATAAATCAAGTTTTTCAAAATATTCTAATTTACTGGCTTTTACCTGTATGTAATTTTTTTCATCAATAAGAAGTTTACCTTAGAAAGATAATTTTAACGTTTTAAGTAACATGACTGGACAATTAGTTTTACGATCACATGATTAAACATGTTTTCGTGACTTGGTAGGAGAACGGCTTGTCACGGCTTTGGACCTTGGCTTTCCATACCGTACCCTTTTCTACTCTTCCATTTCTACTTGCTATGTTTTCCCCGCCTGTGGCTCAATATGCAAAACCCAAAACCAGTGAAGTTGGCACGTTGTGTAAATCGTAAATAAAAACAAAATACAATGATTTGCAAATCCTTTTCAACTTATATTCAATTGAATAGACTGCAAAGACAAGATATTTAATGTTCAAACTGAGAAATTTAATTTTTTTTGCAGCAAGTTGGCACAGGGGCATTTTTACCACTGTGTTACATGGCCTTTCCTTTTAACAACACTCAGTAAACGTTTGGGAACTGAGGACACCAATTTTTGAAGCTTTTCAGGTGGAATTATTTACCATTTTTGCTTGATGTACAGTTTAAGTTGTTCAACAGTCCAGGGTCTCTGTTGTGGTATTTTAGGCTTCATATCGCGCCACACATTTTCAATGGGAGACAGGTCTGGACTACAGGCAGGCCAGTCTAGTACCCGCACTCTTTTACTATGAAGCCACACTGTTGTAACCTAGGGCTTGGCATTGTCTTGCTGAAATAAGCAGGGGCGTCCATAATAACGTTGCTTGGATGGTAACAAATGTTGCTCCAAAACCTGTATGTAACTTTGAGCATTAATGGTGCCTTCACAGATGTGTAAGTTACCCATGTCTTCGGCACTAATACACCCCCATACCATCACAGATGCTGCCTTTTGAACTGTGCGCCTATAACAATCTGGATGGTTATTTTCCTCTTCGGTCCGGAAGACACAACGTTCACAGTTTCCAAAAACAGTGAAATGTGGACTCGTCAGACCACAGAACACTTTTCCACTTTGCATCAGTCCATCTTAAATGAGCTTGGACCCAGCGAAGCCGACGGCGTGTCTGGGTGTTGTTGATAAATGGTGTTGGCTTTGCATAGTAGAGTTTTAACTTGCACTTACAGATGTAGTGATGAACTGTAGTTAGTGACAGTGGTTTTCTGAAGTGTTCCTGAGCCCATGTGGTGATATCCTTTACACACTGATGTCGCTTTTTGATGAAGTACCACCTGAGGGATCGAAGGTCACGGGCTTAGCCGTTTACATGCAGTGGTTTCTCCAGATTCCCTGAAACTTTTGAGGATATTACGGAACGTAGATGGTGAAATCCCTAATTTCCTTGCAATAGCTCGTTGAGAAATGTTCTTAAACTGTTTGACAATTTGCTCACGCATTTGTTGACAAAGCAGTGACCCTCGCCCCATCCTTGTTTGTGAATGACTGAGCATTTCATGGAAGCTGCTTTTATACCCAATCATGGCACTCACCTGTTCCCAATTAGCCTGTTCACCTGTGGGATGTTCCAAATTAGTGTTTGATGAGCATTCCTCAACCTTCTCAGTCTTTTTTGCCACTTGCGCCAGCTTTTTTGAAACATGTTGATTTTGGGGTTTGTAAATTGAGAGACAAATAGATTTTTCTATGCTATGGAACGGACCGAGGGTCAAACAGGACGTTCGTCAAAAAAATGAGTGCCGTTAAAAAAAAAAATCATAGTTAACCCGTTAACTTTGACCACCCTAAATAAAAGTTACATAAAGCGTTGTTACAAGCCTCTTTGAAAAGTACGGTAAATAGAGTGCAGTTTAGTGAGTGAATGTAAACATTTCCACACGACCCATAAGTGACCGTTTATTAATTAATCAAGTAAATTAAGTGCCCTTCTGATTAAGCAATTTGACAAACACTACAAAAGAGTCAAACAGCACGTTGAATAATAACCCAAAACTTTAACCATTTGTGTTTGTTTCATTACTTCTTTGTACTTGTTTCTCGGTTTTGTGTATGTATATTTTTTTCATTTGCAGTGTGGCTTTCAACAAACCTTTTCGTCTTCCTTTCAACCTTAACTGTAAATTGCGGTAGGTGTGAAAACCTAAACGTCGTCAGGCAGCAATCATGTATCAAATAGCGGCTCAATTACATATCCAATCTTTTTAATATAGAAATCGTTTTGCCATAAAATGACATAACCACACCTCAACTATTAATTTTCTGTTCGACATTCGGCTTCCCTTCACACCCTTCCCCCCCCCCCCCCCCCCAGCCCCACTCCCCATGAAATAGTCTCTTGTCCCATTTGTACCCTCTTTTTATACCATGTAACCTGTGTCTCTTATTCTCATCATTTTCGAGCCCTTCACTTTCCAATTTCACCATTATCTGCAGCACGGTTCCTCTCTGCATGGCTCCATTACCGCATAGAGCAGACCAGGATGTGTGTGTGTGTGTTTGTGTGTGTGTGTGTGTGTTGTTGTTGTTGTTGTTGTTGTAAGCATCTCTGTGGGATTGTGTATAGCCTTTTCACTCAGTATTATAGCGCGGTGTTTTTCAACCGTTTTTGAGCCAAGGCACATTTTTTTCATTGGAAAAATACGGACGCACACCACTAGCAGAAACGTTAAAAAATGAATCTCCACCAGGTTGTCTTTTTTTTTTTTAGTTTGTTGTTGTTTTCCTGTGTAAAGTGCTTTAGTTCCTGTCTAGCGCTGTTATTTTGGTGGCTCTTCCTGTTTTGTTGGCGTTTTCCTGTAGGAGCTTTGCGCCTTCCTTTGAGTGCTATTGCCTGACCTGCAAAAACTGAAATCTTAAGTAAGATGAAATATCTCAAATAAGGGTGATATTTGCTTATTTTCTGTCTGATAAGATAATTCTTCTCACTAAGCAGATTTTATGTTAGAGTGTTTTACTTGTTTTAAGGGTTTCGGTCCTAAATGATCTCAGTAAGATATTACAGCTTGTTGCTGAGATTTTATGAGCTATATTGAGTAAAACATGCTTGAAACTAGAACATCAACTGTTGCAAAGCTGTGTCATCAACACTCACAAGTATAAAATTGCTTTTTTAAAGTAATAATTTCTTACTTCAAGCATGAAAAAAAATCATGATGCCGAGCACATATCATTATGTCAAGATAATGGCACTAGCATGTACTTAGTTTAAGAATGTTTTTTAACATATTGAGCAAAAGGGTCAAAAAAAATTTTTTACCAAGAAAAGTGCACTTATTATTAGTGAGAATATACTTATTTTAAGGTATTTTTTGGTTCATTGAGGTTAGCTCATTTTACTTGTTTTGGAAAGTCTTGACAAGCCGAATTTTCTTGTTCTATTGGCAGATAATTTTGCTTAGTTCAACTAAAATACCCCTCATTTTTGTATTTTTTTTTTTCTTGTTTTTGAACACTGACTTTTTGCAGTGTGACCTGCTTTGTATTGGCAAACAAGACTATTTCAGTTGTGCGGACGCTATCCTTCTTTGTGGGGACATTGTTGATTGTCACGTCATGTATGAACACACACTGTAAGTCTTTGCTGTCGTCCAGCATTCTGTTTTTGTTTGCTTTGTAGCCAGTTGAGTTTTACTTTCGTTTTGCATAGCCATCCCTATGTTTCAGTGACTTTTCCTAGCGGGACTTGCCTTTTGTTTATTTTTGGTTTAAGCGTAACATAGCTTTTTACTTGCACGTTGTCTCCCGCTGTGCTCTGCATATTGGGATCACGACAAACCGTCATCGACGTGTTCGAACTTCTACAAAGCAACAAACTACCGTATTTTTCGGAGTATAAGTCGCACCTGCCGAAAATGCACAATAAAGAAGGAAAAAAAACACATATAAGTCGCACTGGAGTATAAGTCGCATTTTTTGGGGAAATTTATTTGATAAAACCCAACACCAAGAATAGACATTTGAAAGGCAATTTAAAATAAATAAAGAATAGTGAACAACAGGCTGAATAAGTGTATGTTATATGACGCATAAATAACCAACTGAGAACGTGCCTGGTATGTTATCGTAACATATTATGGTAAGAGTCATTCAAATATCTACAACATATAGAACATGCTATACGTTTACCAAACAATCTGTCACTCCTAATCGCTAAATCCCATGAAATCTTATACGTCTAGTCTCTTACGTGAATGAGCTAAATAATATTATTTGATATTTTACGCTAATGTGTTAATAATTTCACACATAAGTCGCTCCTGAGTATAAGTCGCACCCCCGGCCAAACTATGAAAAAAACTGCGACTTATAGTCCGAAAAATGCGGTACCTGCTGCCACCTATTGACATGAAGTATTACATGGTTACCCTGTCGAGCTCTATACAGCACAGACACTAGACAACGGCAGATTATAATTACCGTATTTTTCCGACTATAAGTAGCGTGTTCTATATGTTATAGTTATTTGAATGACTCTTACCATAATATGTTACGTTAACATACCAGGCACGTTCTCAGTTGGTTATTTATGCCTCATATAACGTACACTTATTCAGCCTGTTGTTCACTATTCTTTATTTATTTTAAATTGCCTTTCAAATGTCGATTCTTGGTGTTGGGTTTTATCAAATACATTTCCCCCAAAAATGCGACTTATACTCCAGTGCGACTTATATGTGTTTTTTTCCTTCTTTATTATGCATTTTCGGCTGGTGCGACTTATACTCCGGAGCGACTTATACTCCGAAAAATACGGTATTGATTTGAAAATAATATTTTTTGCACCAATTAGGTGAAGTTGCATAATTGTTATAGTGAATGTAGCCTGTTATTTGTTTGTTGGGTACAGACTTGGGTAACATCCTTTATGACTCTGTGATGGTGTGTACCAACGCTCTGCAGGCCAGTGGCTGCACGTCTTACTCAAAGATGACAGCGTCAGGGGGCTGCACTTGTCTTTCAGTTGTGTTTCAATTAAAGGGAAACGACGACTGGGAGAAGAAACGCTGGCCATGCAACGTGCCGCAGACACAGTCTATTCCCTGGGACTGATAGAATGTATCCACCGTTCTCACCATACACCGCCACTGACAGCACTCAGCCTGATGGGAAAATGGGATGGAGGCACAAAAAAACACTTGAGGAGGTGTATCTTTATGTGTATGCGTGCACACACGCAAACTAAAAAAGGCACGTTACTTGCACTCAAACCCATCCATTGCACATATTCATTTTAAAAAGGTATGCATGGCCAGTGACGCTCTTTTGAGGAAATTAAAATGGTCTACATGGAAAATGGCTCACCTCCCATGCATCCACCCTTGTGCAACCGTAGGGACCAAAACTTAAAAAAAAAAAAAAACAATTTACAGATCTTCCTTGTGTCAGTTTTAAGGTTAGCTTTTTGACATTTTTCCTGGGAGTTTTTTTTACATTTAAAAAAAGAAAAAGATGTTTGATATCATCACATAGACAAAGATAAGACATTCTGGAGGAAAGTTCTGTGGTCAGATGAAACAAAAATTGAGCTGTTTGGCCACAATACCCAGAAATATGTTTGGAGGAGAAAAGGTGAGGCCTTTAATCCCAGGAAAACCATCCCTACTAGGGGTGTGGGAAAAAATCGATTTGAATTCGAATCGCGATTCTCACGTTGTGCGATTCAGAATCGATTCTCTTTTTTTTTTTAAATCGATTTTTATTTGTATTTTTCATTAATCAATCCAACAAAACAATACACAGCAATACCATAACAATGCAATCCAATTCCAAAACCAAACTCGACCCAGCAAAACTCAGAACTACAATAAACAAAGTAATTGAGAGGAGACACAAACACGACACAGAACAAACCAAAAGTAGTGAAACAAAAATTAATGTTATCAACAATAGTATCAATATTAGTAACAATTTCAACATAGCAGTGATTAAAAATTCCTCATTGACATTATCATTAGACATTCATAAAAATAAAAATAAAAGAACAATAGTGTCACAGTTGCTTACACTTGCATCGCATCTCATAAGCTTGACAACACACTGTGTCCCATATTTTCACAAAGATAAAATAAGTCATATTTTTGGTTCATTTAATAGTTAAAACAAATTTATGTTATTGCAATCAGTTGATAAAACATTGTCCTTTACAATTATAAAAGCTTTTTACAAAACCTACGACTCTGCTTGCATGACAGCAGACTGGGGTAGATCCTGCTGAAATCCTATGTATTGAATGAATAGAGAATCCTTTTGAATCGGGAAAATAGCGTTTTTGAATCGAGAATCGTGTTGAATTGAAAAAAAAAATCGATTTTGAATCGAATCGTGACCCCAAGAATCGATATTGAATGGAATCGTGGGACACCCAAAGATTCACAGCCCTAATGCCTACCGTCAAGCATGGTGGTGGTAGTATTATGCTCTGGGCCTGTTTTGCTGCCAATGGAACAGGTGCTTTACAGAGAGTAAATGGGACAATACCTCCAAATTCTTCAGGACAACCTAAAATCATTAGCCCAAAGGTTGGGTCTTGGGCGCAGTTGGGTGTTCCAACTGGACAATGACCCCAAACTCATGTCAAAAGTGGTAAAGGAATGGCTAAATCAGGCTAGAAATAAGGTTTTAGAATGGCCTTCCCGAAGTCCTGACTTAAACGTGTGGACAATGCTGAAGAAACAAGTCCACAAATTTAGCTGAACTGCACCAATTTTGTCAAGAGTGGTCATAAATTCAACCAGAAGCTTGCCAGAAGCTTGTGGATGGCTACCAAAAGCGCCTTATTGCAGTGAAACTTGCCAAGGGACATGTAAGCAAATATTAACATTGCTGTATGTATACTTTTGACCCAGCACATTTGGTCACATGTTCAGTAGACTCATAATAAAATAAAAGAACCAAACTTCATGAATGTTTTTTGAGACCAACAAGTATGTGCTCCAATCACTCTATCACAAAAAAATAAGAGTTGTAGAAATTATTGGAAACTCAAGACAGCCATGACATTATGTTCTTTACATACAACTGTTGACCACGACTGTATCTACGAAGTATACACACTTTCTCTTGAATTATTTCGGCCCCATTGACTGCCATTATAAATGCTATTTTTTTGTAACCCTGGCTGTATTATTATTTTTCCATGGAAACCAAAGGAATCTCATCCTTGCCGATTAAAAAAACAAGAAATGTATGAATAATGATTTATTTTTTAATTAATAATGATTAAAGATAACCATGTGCATAATACTCGGAGTTTTGATGATTGAAATAGGTTGAACTGCCATTAAACTGCTGGGACGCAATGAAAATGATCTTGGGCAGTTATATCTCTGAACATGATCTTGAGCAGTGTGCACTGCAAAAAAGAGCTGACAAAATTTTAAATAAAGAATATTAGATTTTAGGGAAAATAATACAAAAAAAACAGTGAAATTATTCGTCCATGCAGCTAGTTAATTTTCCTAAATTAAGATTTGTATATCTAGAATTTAGCAGGACATTTTAAGCTCGAAATACATATTTTACTGTTAAAACAAACATTATTCAACTTGCAATTCTCAAATCAAGCATCCTCGGAATGTTGCAGAATCTTTAAACCGTCAGGATCCGTGGTCCGGATCATGTTTTGGTTAGTTATGTTCTGTTAGTTTTGGACTCCCTTAGTTTTTGTTTTGTGCAGCCCTGGGTTTATTTTGGTCACCATGGGGATTAATTGGGTTCACCTGCCTCTGGTTAGTGGTCCCACGCTCAGCTGCTGTCAACCACTAATCAGAGAGCTATTTAGTCACCTTGCTCGCCACGCTCAGTCTGGCTTCCTTGTTTGCGTAGTCCTTGTTTTCTTGACTTCTAGTTTATGTGCTAAGCTTCGCCATAGCTCCCATGCTATCAGAACGCTTTTTGATATTCTTGTGTTTTGCATGATTTATAGACAATAAATCATTCCTACCTTACGCTTTCGTCCGGAGTTTTCCGTCTGCATTCCTGGGAGAACGACCCCGCATAAAGATGCGACCCCGACGTGACATAAACAAGATTTTCTATGTGAGAAAAAATCTAAATACCTTATTTGAGAAGTTATTTTTTCAATTTTCACATATTTAAACTAGAATTGACAAAATATAACCATTCATGCTCAAATTAAGAGTCTGATGTGAAGTCAATGACTAAAAACAAGTAATGTTTTGCAATGAACCCAAACTTAACCAAGGATTGCCTGCTTTTTCTCCTGTATCATAGTCAGTATTGTCATGAATTATTGACCAATAGTATTAAAGGTTCTACTTACCCAACCTCAAAATATTCCAGTCTGAAACATATCCTAAGGAATGTTGTATAGTGTGCATTTTCCAATTTCCTATTATAAAAAAAAAAAACAGTTGTCAAAAGAGTTAAGGTGTTTAAAGTAAATAAAAATGATAATACTGTTTACTTACTTATAGATGGATCTCATTTGGATCCTTAGAGTAATCTCAAGGTTTCACCAGGGTTAAGAACAACTATTTGAAACAGTTCCCTTCACAAGGCTCCATATTGTTGTCATCTTAAAAGGAACACATGGATTAATATGTTTTTATCCATTTCCTAGTGGTACCTCATCGTATTCCTCCGTGCACAGGACATGGTTGTCGGGTCACACCAGGTTCCCACCTTCCGGGGAATTGAATGTACTCTGGCGTTGAGCTCATATGACTCTTTGCACGAGTCCATTTAGCTCCAGAGATTCTAAAATGCATTTAAATGTTTACAGCCTTTGCACAAAGACATTAGTGGATGAGTCCCTGAAGGCTGCAGATAGTTCCACAGAAATGGAAGCACTTAACTTCTAATGTTTGTTTTGCATTCATTGGTACTCAAATGTAAGGTATATATATTCAGTATGTATACAGGATACTGGCAACTCTCCAATAGTCATTGGTTTTGCACAAGACATAATTAGAAAATGAGGGCTGTCAAAGTTAACACGATAATAACGCATTAACTATAAGTTAAGTGAGATTAACGCGCATGAGTCCTGTCTATTTTTTGACCCTCCGTCCATTCCGTAGAGTGGGAAAATGTAATGCCGTTCAGCTACTGTTGATCCACACGCGGGGAGATAGCGAGCTGAATTGCACAAATAAAAGGGGACTGTCAGTACGTGGACTATGGCGGCGCAAATTACTGCGCGGATTGCTTTCCCGGGATGCAAAACAACTAGACTGGACTTGGCTTGAAGGTAAATACCGTATTTTTTGGACTATAAGTCGCAGTTTTTTTCATAGTTTGGCCGGGGGTGCGACTTATACTCAGGAGCGACTTATGTGTGAAATTATTAACACATTAGCGTAAAATATCAAATAATATTATTTCGCTCATTCACGTAAGATACTAGACGTATAAGGTTTCATGGGATTTAGCGATTAGGAGTGACAGATTGTTTGGTAAACGTATAGCATGTTCTATATGTTATAGTTATTTGAATGACTCTTACCATAATATGTTACGTTAACATACCAGGCACGTTCACAGTTGGTTATTTATGCCTCATATAACGTACACTTATTCAGCCTGTTGTTCACTATTCTTTATTTATTTTAAATTGCCTTTCAAATGTCTATTCTTGGTGTTGGGTTTTATCAAATAAATTTCCCCAAAAAATCAGACTTATACTCCAGTGCGACTTATATGTTTTTTTCTTTCTTTATTATGCATTTTCGGCAGGTGCGACTTATACTCCGAAAAATACGGTACATCTTTTATTTTTACACTAACAAAAAAAACAAAAGGCGCGCACAAGGCGGAAGTACAAACTTGGCTAAAACTAGCACTTGGGCAAAAACTATGGACGTGAAACAAATAAACACTTACTGTGACATGAGCAGAACAAAAACTTACATGGCACGGCAAGAAGCATAAACGATGGAATAAGCAGGGCATGAAAATGACAGAGGTAAACAGAGTTAGTGTCGCCAGGCCGACCAACAGAAAAAGACAGGCTTTAAATAACAGTGACATGATTGGTGACGGGTGTGTGAGTCCAAACGTGGAACAGGTGAAACTAATGGGTAACCATGGAAACAAGACAAGGGAGTGAAAAAGCAGGAACTAAAAAGAGTCCAAAAACCAAACAGAACATGATCCCAGACATGACAGGGACATTTTGGAAATGTCATGTCCAATGCCATGGCAAGTCGACTATTTTATCTTTGATCGCCGTGAGACGACGTCATTGGAGCAAATGCGCTTTGCTGCGTGCAGAGAGGTGGAACTACACTTCCCTGTTTGAATTACGGTTGAGTGCATAAAGCGAGGATTGTTCCGGTGATTGGTTTAGTGAGATGGGGCAGGAATTTTTTCATTTACATTTTTTTTTTTGTCACACAAAATGTAAATACATCTTTTCTCAAACTAATCACACGCGTACGGCTTCACAATAAGAGCGCTCCATGTCACATCCTGTCTAACTAAATGAAAAATGTCCTGATTAAATAGTGATTAAACATTTGCATGACAACTGATATTGTGTATTTAATATCTCGGTGCACTCTAAAAATAATTACCGAGTGTCGTTTTTCAGCTTACTTTGTTGTTGTTGCGTCCAGAAGAAGTCACAAAGTACGACACTCTTTTTAACTTTTATTGCCAATCTAGCGCTAACACACAACACTTCTCATTCTCCGTCAACAATCTTTCAGGCACGCTATATTTACAAACATTTGTGAACTCTGAACATGATTAACACCAGCATGTCGTTAACTTAAAATATTTATTTAACACGTGTATTCAAATGATCAATCAATCAATCAATGTTTATTTATATAGCCTTAACTCACAAGTGTCTCAAAGGGCTGCATAGCCACAACGACATCCTCGGTTCAGATCCCACATCAGGGCAAGGAAAAACTCAACCCCCCCCGCCCCCAGGGCGGCCAGAGCAATGGACGTCGAGTGGATCTAGCATAATATTGTGAAAGTCCAGTCCATAGTGGATCTAACATAATAGTGAGAGTCCAGTCCATAGTGGGGCCAGCAGGAAACCATCCCGAGCGGAGACGGGTCAGCAGCGCAGAGATGTCCCCAAACGATGCACATGCGAGCGGTCCACCCCGGGTCCCGACTCTGGACAGCCAGCACTTCATCCATGGCCACCGGACCTGTTTCCCCCCCTCCACGAGGGAGAGGGGGGCAGAGCAGAAAAGAAAAGAGACGGCAGATCAACTGGTCTAAAAGGGGGGATTATTTAAAGGTTAGAGTATACAAATGAGTTTTAAGATGGGACTTAAATGCTTCTACTGAGGTAGCATCTCTAACTGTTACCAAGAGGGCATTCCAGAGTACTGGAGCCCGAATAGAAAACGCTCTATAGCCCGCAGACTTTTTTTGGGCTCTGGGAATCACTAATAAGCCGGAGTTCTTTCAACGCAGATTTCTTGCCGGGACATATGGTACAATACAATCGGCAAGATAGGATGGAGCTAGACCGTGCTACTTTTTGCAACTCAACGCTAAGAAAACGGAAATTCTGATTATCGGTCCTGCTAAACACCGACATTTATTTAATAATACCACCTTAACATTTGACAACCAAACAATTACACAATGTGACCCTGTAAAGAATCTGGGTATTATCTTCGACCCAACTCTCTCGTTTGAGTCACACATTAAGAGTGTTACTAAAACGGCCTTCTTTCATCTTCGTAATATCGCTAAAATGTGTTCCATTTTGTCCACTAGCGACGCTGAGATCATTATTCATGCGTTCGTTACGTCTCGTCTCGATTACTGTAACGTATTATTTTCGGGTGTCACTATGTCTAGCATTAAAAGATTACAGTTGGTACAAAATGCGGCTGCTAGACTTTTGACAAGAACAAGAAAGTTTGATCATATTACACCTATACTGGCTCACCTGCACTGGCTTCCTGTGCACTTAAGATGCGACTTTAAGGTTATACTACTCTTGTCCCTTGTCCCAAACGGCCGAATTGTGTTGCAAATAATAATAGCGTCCTCTGCCGCGACTCCTTCAGAAGTTGCACAGTCTATCTTCGCAAAGGTATTATCCTCTGGTTTATAAGTAAAACGTCCATTAAAAGTAAACTGATGATTCTGAATGATTAGTTTCAGTGTAGACAAAGATGTCGACATTATGGTTGTCGTCTATCGTCACACAGTATCTAATCAGAGACACTGCCTCTTAGTGTTTTGGAAGAGAATTACAATTATACAACTATAAATTAAACAAGAAGCCATCAGAGTATACTCCAGCCTTTAGATGGTGAGTTTGCTTTGATCATCCAATATGTTTTGTAATGTAATCTGTGATATTTCTACCTAAATAAACGCTAGTGCATCAGTTGAGGACTATAAACAGAGACATTTTGTGGCAGATATAAATGAAGTGATAATTCTTTTACAAGATGCTCCTGTTGATAGTGCTCAATTACAGAATGTTTAGCAGGCTCTATTACTATCCATCTTCTTCCGCTTATCCGAGGTTGGGTCGCGGGGGCAGCAGCCTAAGCAGGGAAACCCAGACTTCCCTCTCCCCAGCCACTTCGTCCAGCTCTTCCTGTGGGACCCCGAGGCGTTCCCAGGCCAGCCGGGAGACATAGTCTTCCCAACGTGTCCTGGGTCTTCCCCGTGGCCGCCTACCGGTCGGACGTGCCCTAAACACCTCCCTAGGGAGGCGTTCGGGTGGCATCCTGACCAGATGCCCGAACCACCTCATCTGGCTCCTCTCGATGTGGAGGAGCAGCGGCTTTACTTTGAGCTCCTCCCGGATGGCAGAGCTTCTCACCCTATCTCTAAGGGAGAGCCCCGCCACCCGGCGGAGGAAACTCATTTCGGCCGCTTGTACCCGTGATCTTGTCCTTTCGGTCATAACCCAAAGCTCATGACCATAGGTGAGGATGGGAACGTAGATCGACCGGTAAATTGAGAGCTTTGCCTTCCGGCTCAGCTCCTTCTTCACCACAACGGATCAATACAGCGTCCGCATTACTGAAGACGCCGCACCGATCCGCCTGTCGATCTCACGATCCACTCTTCCCTCACTCGTGAACAAGACTCCGAGGTACTTGAACTCCTCCACTTGGGGCAAGATCTCCTCCCCAACCCGGAGATGGCACTACACCCTTTTCCGGGCGAGAACCATGGACTCGGACTTGGAGGTGCTGATTCTCATCCCAGTCGCTTCACACTCAGCTGCGAACCGATCCAGTGAGAGCTGAAGATCCTGGCCAGATGAAGCCATCAGGACCACATCATCTGCAAAAAGCAGAGACCTAATCCTGCAGCCACCAAACCGGATCCCCTCAACGCCTTGACTGCGCCTAGAAATTCTGTCCATAAAAGTTATGAACAGAATCGGTGACAAAGGGCAGCCTTGGCGGAGTCCAACCCTCACTGGAAACGTGTCCGACTTACTACCGGCAATGCGGACCAAGCTCTGGCACTGATCATACAGGGAGCGGACTGCCACAATCAGACAGTCCGATACCCCATACTCTCTGAGCACTCCCCACAGGACTTCCCGAGGGACACGGTCGTATGCCTTCTCCAAGTCCACAAAACACATGTAGACTGGTTGGGCAAACTCCCATGCACCCTCAAGGACCCTGCCGAGAGTATAGAGCTGGTCCACAGTTCCACGACCAGGACGAAAACCACACTGTTCCTCCTGAATCAGAGGTTCGACTATCCGGCGTAGCCTCCTCTCCAGTACACCTGAATAGACCTTACCGGGAAGGCTGAGGAGTGTGATCCCACGATAGTTAGAACACACCCTTTGGTTCCCCTTCTTAAAGAGAGGAACCACCACCCCGGTCTGCCAATCCAGTGGTACCGCCCCCGATGTCCACGCGATGCTGCAGAGTCTTGTCAACCATGACAGCCCCACAGCATCCAGAGCCTTAAGGAACTCCGGGCGGGTCTCATCTACCCCCGGGGCCTTGCCACCGGGGAGCTTTTTAACTACCTCAGCAACCTCAGCCCCAGAAATAGGAGAGCCCACCACAGACTCCCCAGGCACTGCGTCCTCATAGGAAGACGTGTTGGTGGAATTGAGGAGGTCTTCGAAGTATTCCCTCCACCGATCCACAACATCCGCAGTCGAGGTCAGCAGAACACCATCCTCGCCATACACGGTGTTGATAGTGCACTGCTTCCCCTTCCTGAGGTGGCGGATGGTGGTCCAGAATTGCTTCGAAGCCGTCCGGAAGTCGTTTTCCATGGCCTCACTGAACTCCTCCCATGTCCGAGTTTTTGCCTCTGCGACCGCTGAAGCCGCACACCGCTAGGCCTGTCGGTACCTGTCCGCTGCCTCAGGAGTCCTATGAGCCAAAAGAACCCGATAGGACTCCTTCTTCAGCTTGACGGCATAGGATTACCGCCACGACAAGCACCAACTACCTTGCGGCCACAGCTCCAATCAGCCGCCTCGACAATAGTCCATTCGGACTCAATGTCCAGCACCTCCCTCGTGACATGTTCAAAGTTCTTCCGGAGGTGGGAATTGAAACTCTCTCTGACAGGAGACTCTGCCAGACGTTCCCAGCAAACCCTCACAATGCATTTGGGCCTGCCAGGTCTGTCCGGCATCCTCCCCCACCATCGCAGCCAACTCACCACCACGTGGTGATCGGTAGAAAGGTCCGCCCCTCTCTTCACCCGAGTGTCCGAAACATGAGGCCGCAAATCCGATGACACAACTACAAAGTCGATCATGGAACTGCGGCCTAGGGTGTCCTGGTGCCAAGTGCACATATGGACACCCTTATGTTTGAACATGGTGTTCGTTATAGACAATCTGTGACGGGCACAAAAGTCCAATAACAAAACACCGCTCGGGTTCAGATCCGGGCAGCCATTCTTCCCAATCACGCCTCTCCAGGTTTTACTGTCGCTGCCAACATGAGCATTGAAGTCCCCCAGTAGGACGAGGGAATCACCCGGGGGAGCACTCTCAAGTACTCCCTCGAGTGAATCCAAAAAGGGTGGGTACTCTGAGCTACGGTTTGGCGCGAAAGCGCAAACCACAGTCAGGACCCGTTCCACCACCCGAAGGCGGAGGGAAGCTACCCTCTCGTCCACCGGGTTGAACTCCAACGTGCAGGCTCTGAGCCGGGGGGAAACAAGAATTGCCACCCCAGCCCGTCGCCTCTCACTGCCGGCAACGCCAGAGTGGAAGAGAGTCCAGCCCCTCTCGAGAGAACTGGTTCCAGAGCCCTTGTTGTGCGTCGATGTGAGTCCGACTATTTCTAGCCGGAACTTCTCCACTTCGCGCACTAGCTCAGGCTCCTTCCCCCTCAGCGAGGTGACGTTCCACGTCCCAAGAGCTAGCTTCTGTAGCCGAGGATCGGACCGCCAAGTTCCCTGCACTCGGCTGCCACCCAGCTCACATCGCACCCGACCTCTATGACCCCTGCTATGGGTGGTGAGCCCATTGGAGGGGGGACCCAGGTTGCCTCTTCGGGCTGTGCCCGGCCGGGCCCCATGCGGACAGTCCCGGCCACCAGGCGCTCGCCATCGTGCCCCACCTCCGGGCCTGGCTCCAGAGGGGGGGCAAGGGAAATCTGGGTTCCTTGTTCGTTTTCTTCATAGAGGTCTTCGAGCTGCTCTTTGTCTGATCCCTCACCTAGGACCAGTTTGTCTTGGGAGACCCTACCAGGGGGCATAAAGCCCCCGGACAACATAGCTCCTAGGATCATTGGGACACGCAAACTCCTCTACCACGTTAAGGTGGCAGCTCAGAGAGGAGGGCTCTATTACTATACTTTATTAATAAATAGAGAAAGTTAAGACATGGTCATGCAGCAAAACGAATATGATTAACTTGTACAACACGTAATGTACAAAATATCAGAAGTATTTTGTCATGATTTGTGGTCTGGATCATGTTTTTGTTATTTTCTGTTAGTTTTAAGACTCTAGGAGTTCCTGTTTTTGTGCACCCTTGTTTGTTTGTTTTAGTTTCCATGGCGACTTATGATTTTCACCTGCCTCTTGCATTCGAGTCACACCTGTTTCTAATCAGGAGACCATTATTTAAGCCTGTCTTTGCCAGTTAGCCGTCCTGGCGTCATTGCTTGTTTTCATGCGTTACCATAGTTCATGCTGCTCGTTTCTTACCACGGTAAGTTTTGTTCTTGCTATGCCATAGTTCATGCTAAGTGTTAACGTCTATATTTTCTTCGTTAAGTGTTTTGTTCTTTAGCCTCTCGTGCGTACGGCACGCTTTCCTTTTGTTTTTGTCTTTTGTGATGTGTAGGATTTTGAATAGTTAAATATGTTCTTACCTTCACGCCTAGTCCGAAATAGTCCGATTGCATCCCGGGAGAACAATCCTCGCAGTAAGCTGCGAAACCCCCTCCGTTATGACACATTTGAGTAGAAATGTCACAGTTTACATTACCAAACCTCTTTGACGATCAAACCATGATCCTAACAACCCGCGTTTTGTGTTATTCATCCGTGAAACTGGTCTCTAAACATGGAAGTGTAGCTCCTACTGTTAGCGCAAGTGCTCCTACAGCAGGAATACAAGTTCTGTATAATACAAATTCTGTATTCCTACAAAATCTGGCAAGACGACTGCAGGTTTTTGTTATTGTCATTAAAGGCGTGTTTATGTCCATTTTGTGTTAAGCTGTTTGAATTGCATTATGTTTAGAAAACATTTCATTAAAACAAACTAATTGCCCAGTCATGGTAAAGGGCCAAGCGGTAGAAAATGGATGGATGGTATTAAAACTTTATTATCTGTCTAAGGTACACTTATTAATGATGAACAATTATACTTAACTGCGATTAATAGCTATTAAATATTATAATATCATCTTTTGATCGGCCACAAATAGGAAAAAGATGACATGTATGTGCAGGAAATGAGCGTAATGCCCTTTATTGTACACACAAAATTCTCATTAAAATAAGGCGGTTTACACCAGTTTACAATTGCACACGCAGTCAGTGACCCAGTGGTTAGAGTGTCCGCCCTGAGATCGGTAGGTTGTGAGTTCAAGCCCCGGCCGAGTCATACCAAAGACTATAAAAATGGGACCCATTACCTCCCTGCTTGGCACTCAGCATAAAGGGTTGGAATTGGGGGTTAAATCACCAAAAAATATTCCCGGGCGCGGCACCGCTACTGCTCACTGCTCCCCTCACCTCCCAGGGGGTGAACAAGGGCATGGGTCAAATGCAGAGGACAAATTTCACCACACCTAGTGTGTGTGACAATCATTGGTACTTTAACTTTAGATCACACGAAACACGCCCACTAATAGTACACACAATTTTATTTTTTGCACACGCTGTTTAGAGCGTGGTAATTAGATCTTAGTCAATCAGGCTCTTAGTGTTTGTCAAGGGTGGTCAAAATGTGCCTGTTGGGCCATTTTGGAAATAGTTTGGACTCCCACCAGGCTGATATTCAAGAAAAAGATCAGTTACAAAAGGCAGCTTGTTAAACTGCACTTCTTTGTGCAGATATTTTCTTGAGAAAGTACTTTTAACTAATGATATGTCGATCAATCGGCCACCGATCAGTATCGGTCGATTTTTATTTAAAAAAAAGTACTTGATTGATGATGCATGCCTTTTAATGCCGATTACAAACTTCTCTACCTTCTGGCTGACACTCTGTTTATTTTTAGTTCCCCGGCTGACAAGCGACTAGCAGCTAATGATGTGTCTCCATACACGGTGCGATTAATAAATTTTTTAGTATTTTAAGTAGAGATCGGCAGATAAATGTTTTAAAATGTAATTTCGGAAAATATCGGTATCGAATTTTTTAAATTATCGGCACTTTTTATTTTATTTATTTATTTATTTTTTTTATTAAATCAACATAAAAATAACAAACAAAGGAAAAACTTCCCTCCCCCATTTACACTCATTCACACTCATTCACACAAAAGGGTTGTTTCTTTCTGTTATTAATATTCTGGTTCCTACATTATATATCAATACAGTCTGCAAGGGATACAGTCCGTAAGCACACATGATTGTGTGTGCTGCTGGTCCACTAATAGTACTAACCTTTAACAGTTAATTTTACTAATTTTCATTCATTACTAGTTTCAATGTAACTGTTTTTATATTGTTTTACTTTCTTTTTTATTCAAGAAAATGTTTTTAATTTGTTTATCTTATTTTATTTTATTAATTTTTTTAAAAAAGGACCTTATCTTCACCATACCTGGTTGTCCAAATTAGGCATAATAATGTGTTAATTCCACGACTGTATATATCGGTATCGGTTGATATCGGTATCGGTAATTAAAGAGTTGGACAATATCGGAATATCGGATATCGGCAAAAAGCCATTATCAGACATCCCTAATTTTAAGTATCATTATCAAATATTATCACTGGAGGACGAGGCTGAACATGTCACACACCCGAGAGTAAGCCAGGAGCAGGCATGCTAATAGCTATCTTAAAATAAAAAGTGCTTAGTAAATTTAAAGAAATGCAGATGGAACCACATCGCAGCAGAAAGTAAGCAGATATTGACAGGAAATGAGCGAGCAGAGGTTAATGTAACAACTGTTGGTGTGTCAGCATTGTCACAGGCGGTACACGTAAGAGGAGGGCGGATCGATCCATAAATTGATGGTGTTGATATCAAGGGTAGTATAGCATACGATCGATACTGGAGTGATTAGGTCGATATTTTTGGACATGTCTATGGATGTTCTCACTCATCCAGGTCATTGTATCCTCAGGGCAGTCAATCGATAGCAACTGGACTGTTCAGTGTGTCTTAGAAACTAACAGTCCATCGATCGCCCTGAGAAGTCAATACTGATGAGTAGTGGATTTAGTTCTATTTATTTATTATATATTTACTGTATATTAATTTTATTTTTATCTTTTTTATTTTTTTATTTATTACTATTTTTATTTTTATTTTTTGATCCTCACGTGTTTTACTTGTTTTTTTGTCCTTTATCTCTATTCATGGTTCTTACTAATTTACAAGTTTTATTATTTTTACTGTCCAACGTTCCTCAGAGGGAGCCATCTGCCTCAGGGGGGCACTTTGTGTCAGCGTCCTGGTGGCCATGGTCTGATGACCTCCTGGTGCAGATGGCTCCTGTGATAGTGTTTACTCACATGTCTCCTCTGTACTCAGCCATGCAGTCATTGGTCCATATAGTTGCATATGTGGGTGTGTTGTGTGTTTGGTATCTGTGTCCATGCGTGCGTATGTGATAATGGGGGATCTGGGTCACCGGGGTATTGTTTTTAACTTTGTAAAGCACTTTGTGTTGCATTTCTTTTATGTATGAAAAGCGCTTTATAAATAAAGTTTGAGTGATTATTGATAGATAATTTTTACTTTTGGTAAGTTTTTGTGTACCGTTGACTTTGTTTTCCTCCAACAATTGTATGTAAATAAAGAATGAATACATAGAAAAGTTTACAGTTAATACTTATGATTGGTATTGGTATCGGCCGATCTCACCCATGGAGGATTGGTATCGGCAGCATAAAACCGGGTTTAGAATATCTGCAGTCAAATTGTGTCAATACAGTAGAAGTGATGCAATTGTTTTGAAAATACACAAAACTGTGTGTGTGTAGAAAGTTTTTCATCATTCCTAAAGTTGGATCTCTTTAGGAGCATGAAGTGTTATTCATTGATTTACAAAACCCAAAACCAGTGAAGTTGGCACGTTGTGTAAATGGTAAATAAAAACAGAATACAATGATTTCCAAATCCTTTTCAACTTATATTCAATTGATTAATTTGAACTGGAAAAATGTGTTATTTTTTTCAAAAAGTAGCTAATTTGAAATTTGATGCCTGCAACATGTTTCAAAAAAGCTGACACAAGTGGCAAAAAAGATTGAGAAAGTTGAAGAATGCTCATCAAACATTTGTTTGTCCACAGGTGAACAGGCAAATTGGGAACAGGTGGGTGCCATAATTGGCTATAAAAGCAGCTTCCATGAAATGCTCAGTCATTCACAAACAAGGATGGGGCGAGGGTCACCACTTTGTGAACAAATGCGTGAGCAAATTGTCGAACAGTTTAAGAACAACATTTCTCAACGAGCTATTGCAAGGATTTTAGGGACTTCACCATCTAATATCATCAAAAGGTTCAGAGAATCTGGAGAAATGACTGGACGTAAGCGATGATATTACGGACGTTCGATCCCTCAGGCGGTACTGCATCAAAAAGTGTGTAAAGTATATCACCACATGGGCTCAGGAACACTTCAGAAAACCACTGTCAGTAACTACAGTTTGTCGCTACATCTGTAAGTGCAAGTTAAAACTCTACTATGCAAAGCCAAAGCCATGTATCAACAACACCCAAAAACGCCGCCGAATTTGCTGGGCCCGAGCTCATCTAAGATGGACTGATGCAAAGTGGAAAAGTGTTCTGTGGTCTGATGAGTCCACATTTTCAAATTGTTTTTGGAAACTGTGGATGTCGTGTCCTCTGGAACAAAGAGGAAAAGAACCATCCGGATTGTTATAGGTGCAAAGTTCAAAAGCCAGCATCAATGATGGTATGGGGGTGTATTAGTGCTCAAGGCATGGGTAACTTACACATCTGTGAAGGCACCATTAATGCTGAAAGGTACATACAGGTTTTGGAGCAACAAACGTTGCCATCCAAGCAACGTTATCATGGACGCCCCTGCTTATTTCAGCAAGCTAATACCAAGCCACGTGTTGCAACAGCGTGGCTTCATAGTAAAAAAGTGCGGATTCTAGACCGGCCTGCTTGTAGTCCAGACCTGTCTCCCATTGAAAATGTGTGGCACATTATAAAGCCTAAAATACCACAACGGAGACCCCGGACTGTTGAACAACTTAAGCTGTACATCAAGCAAGAATGGGAACCTACTCAGTGGCCTAGTGGTTAGAGTGTCCGCCCTGAGATGGGGAGATTGTGGGTTCAAACCCCGGCCGAGTCATACCAAAGACTATAAAAAATGGGACCCATTGCCTCCCTGCTTGGCACTCAGCATCAAGGGTTGGAATTGGGGGTTAAATCACCAAAAATGATATCCGGGCACGGCACCGCTGCTGCCCACTGCTCCCCTCACCTCCCAGGGGGTGATCAAGGGTGATGGGTCAAATGCAGAGGACACATTTCACCACACCTAGTGTGTGTGACAATCATTGGTACTTTAACTTTTTTAAATAATTCCACCTGAAAAGCTTCAAAAATTGCTCTCCTCAGTTCCCATACGTTTACTGAGTGTTGTTAAAAGGAAAGGCCATGTAACACAGTGGTAAAAATGCCCCTGTGCCAACTTTTTTGCAATGTGTTGCTTCCATTAAATTCTAAGTTAATGATTATTTGCAAAAATAAATTAAGTTACTCAGTTCGAACATTAAATATCTTGTCTTTGCAGTCTATTCAATTTAATATAAGTTGAAAAGGATTTTCAAATCAATGTATTCTGTTTTTTATTTTCAAATTACACAACGTGCCAACTTCACTGGTTTTGGGTTTTGCATTATAAGTGGAGTTAAACATTTAATTTGGATTGTTTTTAATTTACTGTGTTGTTATCTTATGCATTTCACTTTATTGGAATTACATTTCACTCCTTCCTCCCACAGTTTTTCTTTTCTCTCACCAAATTGATTTGCTCGTTTTTAGCACGTTCCTGGGAATGGAATTCTTTTGGAAAAAAAAAAAAGCACTCGATCCAGGCTGCCCATGGCAACGACATTGCTTATTACGAGCCTGTGCCATCCGACGAGTTTTGAAACCCTTGCAAATAATTAATCTGGGTTATTCCCTGTCAAGTGTCGCCGCGGTAACGGTTATGGCTTAGTTTTTTGTTTTTTTTTGTCCAACGCTGGCCAGGAATCAAACCCATGCCTTCTGCTATGAAAGCCAGAAGCGTGCATCATTACACCACCAGGGATCAACACAGAAAAAATACACAATAGACATAATTGACGCATTATTTAGCTGTTTTCTCACTTGAGAATGAATCCAATAAAGTACGAGTGAAGTTATATTTTTCTTTATGTTTGCTACCAAACCAAATGAGACCTTCTGGCTGTTTTCTACAGCAAACATCTTTCCCCGCATCTTTTTGCCAAGGTGAGAATGTAGTTCAAATTAAAAAAAAGACATGAGTCGAGTCGGAACAGTGCGCCCCGTTTTTGATGTGTGACGAGCGACGCTGATTTGTTCTCTATTCTCTTGCAAGTCGCAGCTGCTTCTTGGTGATGTAAACACCTGAGTTCATCACGGCCGCTTTCCAAATTGCCTGAAGTGTCGGTTTCTGTAATTAGGAGTTGATTCATAGCCCTTGGGATTGCATGTGCATATTTAGGACTCCTTACACACGTGAGGCTTAAGTCTTCTGAGTTTAGCCCAAATACCGAGGTCAATAATCGGTAGTCCAAGAGGAGCTTTTAAAAGGCTAAAATCATGGGTATCCCAGCACCATATGAATATTACCTGGAGCATCACAATGAATTTCCGGAATAACAAAAGTAGAGATGTCTGATAATGGCTTTTTTGCCGATATCCGATATTCCGATATTGTCCAACTCTTAATTACCAATTGCGATATCAACCGATACCGATATATACACATTATTATGCCTAATTTTGTTGTGATGCCCCGCTGGATGCATTAAACAATGTAACAAGGTTTTCCAAAATAAATCAACTCAAGTTATGGAAAAAAAAATGCCAACATGGCACTGCCATATTTATTATTGAAGTCACAAAGTGCATTATTTTTTTTAACATGCCTCAAAACAGCAGCTTGGAATTTGGGACATGCTCTCTCTGAGAGAGACTATGAGGAGGTTGAGGTGGGGGGGTAGGTGGTAGCGAGGGTGTATACTGTAGCGTCCCGGAAGAGTTAGGGCTGCAAGGGGTTCTGGGTATTTGTTCTGTTGTGTTTATGTTGTGTTACGGTGCGGATGTTCTCCCGAAATGTGTTTGTCATTCTTGTTTGGTGTGGGTTCACAGTGTGGCGCATATTTGTAACAGTGTTAAAGTTGTTTATACGGCCACCCTCAGTGTGACCTGTATGGCTGTTGACCAAGTATGCTTTGCATTCACTTGTGTGTGTGAAAAGCCATAGATATTATGTGACTGGGCCGGCACGAAAAAGGCAGTACTTGTTCTTAACCTTGTTGGAGGTACCGAACCCCACCAGTTTCAAATGCACATTCACCGAACCCTTCTTTAGTGAAAAATAAAAGGTTGTTTTTTTTTCAAATTAAAGACAAAGTTATATGTTTTTGGTAACACTTTAGTATAGGGAACATATTCTATGTAACAAAGACTTAATTTAGAGTTATTTGGTTAGGGCCAGGGTTTGAGGGTTAGGGTTATAATAAGGCCATGCTGAATAAGGCATTAATAAGTACTTAATAATGACTCGTTAAGAGCCAATATGTTACTAATTTGCATGTTAATAAGCAACTAATTAATGGTGAATATGTTCCCCATACTAAAGTGTTACCATGTTTTTTATTATTGGTGCACAAAATGAACCGTGCATGAACATCACATTGTTCAAAGAACAAAACCAACACAGTGCATAAACTCACAACAAATTACACACCTGCAAATCAGTCAGCTGTTGCCGTATCCGTAATACGCCGATAGGGAGAAGTTTGTATTTACACGATGAGTCGGGTGTGTTTTGACCTCCGCCGAACCCCTGAGGCCGACTCACCGAACCCCTAGGGTTCGATCGAACCCAGGTTAAGAACCACTGCTTTAAGGTTTATTGGCGCTCTATACTTCTCCCTACGTCCGTGTACCACTCCGTACAGCAGCGTTTTAAAAAGTCATAAATTTTACTTTTTGAAACCGATACCGATAATTTCCGATATTACATTTTAAAGCATTTATCGGCCGATAATATCGGCAGCCCGATATTATCGGACATCTCTAAACAAAAGTCTTCATTAAGGTGAAAATATCACGTGTCATATTATCTAACATCTTTAGCAATCAGCATTATTTTGTAACAGTCCACTTATTTTTATGAATATGTCGTAGTTTAGCGTATTAAACAATTGTATCATTAGAACAAAAACCTTGCTCAAGTCTCAACTCCGCCAGAGATTTGAACATAAGACTTCCGTACTAATGACGCGTGAGTTCAAACCCCGGCCGAGTCATACCAAAGACTATAAAAATGGGACCCATTACCTCCCTGCTTGGCACTCAGCATCAAGGCTTGGATTTGGGGGTTAAATCACCAAAAATGATTCCCGAGCGCGGCAACCGCTGCTGCTCACTGCTCCCCACATCTCCCAGGGGGTGGAACAAGGGGATGGGTCAAATGCAGAGGATAATTTCACCACACCTAGTGTGTGTGTGACAATCATTGCTACTTTTAACTTTTTAACCACCGGAAATATAATTGTTATTTGTGACAGAGCATGACGTGGCCAAGAATATGGGGCAAAATTGTAATTGAAGCGCCTTGTCATTCAACAATATACTGTATTTTCCGGACTATAGAGCGCGGCGGTATATAAGCTGCACCCACTCAATTTTAGAAGAAAAGGGTATTTTTGTCATTTAAGGGACAAGCACTAAAAAAATGGATGGATGGATGAATATAATCTCCACCAGATTATAAACCACCAATATATACGTTGTAAAAACATGTATATACGCAGAAAGATTTTTTTTAATGTTTATTTACACACCTTAATGTTTCCAAAAATGTCTATAACATGGCAGTAAAATGTATATATATCTATATATAATATATTTATAAATGAATATACTATATTTTCCGGACCATAGGGTGCACCGGATTATAAAGCGCACTGCTGATGAGTGGGTCTATTCAGGTCTATTTTCATACAAAAGGCGCACTGGATTATAAGGCGCATTAAAGGGGTCATATTATTATTTTATTTTTCTAAACGGAAAACACTTCCTTGTGGTCTACATAACATGTAATGGTGGTTCTTTGGTCAAAATGTTGCATAGATTATGTTTTACAGATCATCTTCAAGCCGCTTTCTGGCAGAAGCTTCAGGATGCGCCGTTTTGTGGGCGGTCTTATTTACGTGGCTCACCTTCGACAGCGTCTTCTCCCCAAGATGAAGCTAACTGTTTTAATGACATTCAGACTTTACTTAAATTAACAACGGAGCAGCATCTCCTCATCTGTGGCTCACTAGTGCAACAACAAGGTCGGAAATGTGTCCCGTGAAAAACCGTCCGACCGGAACTCTCTAATAACTAAAGTTCCTTGGGTGAATAATGGAAACTCACTACGCCGGTATGTTTTAGTGCTTTCATGGCGAGTTTATTGACAGATATAAGTAAGAACTTTACACTACTTTATGTTAGAAATGGCAACCGCCGAGGATGAATGTCACATAACAAGAATATAGAGAAAAAGAAGAAGCTTATCGACTAGAAAGGCGGACGCGCGCAAATTTTCAGAACTTATGCAGATCCCAAATACAGATCAGCAGTTACCAGAAGGTAAGAAAAGTTGCTTTTGCATAAAATTGCAAAACGAACCACCCAATAATATGTCTTACCTTATACACACACCATAGTAATACTCGCATGTTGAAGCACAGTACAATCCATCAAGCGGTGCGGCTTCATAGCTTACCAAAGTCGTACTAAAACATTTTAATGGATTTTTGAGCGCCGTGTGTAATGTTCTATATTTTCAGTGGAACATATAAATTGCCATCATAGTGCAGTCTACACGTATCTCTTATGTGTGACTGGTCACACGTATCATTACACCATGTATCAAATAAGATAGCTTTCAGGTCGGTAAGCACAACCAAAATGATTCCGTACATTAGGCGCACCGGGTTATAAGGCGCACTGTCGAGTTTTGAGGAAATGAATGGATTTTAAGTGCGCCTCATAGTGTTATGTGTGCAGGAGGGAGTTGTGACGGCACAGAACCACAAGGGGCAATGTTGCTCTATAATTTATTATATATATAAATATATATATATATATATATATATATATATATATATATATATATATATATAATAACAAACAATATCATATAAATCAAGGGAAAGGCATGTGTGAACTAGATCCAAAAGGGGTGTCTGGTGGAAGACTATGTGTATGAATAATTAGCTGTTGAGTATTACCATAATTGTTGGATGAGGAAGCAGACAAATCCAAAGGGGCTATATGCAAAAGGGGTCCGTGATCCAAGCGAGGTCCGTGGGGCAGAGTGAGGCGTCAAGAGGTCCGTGTCCAGAGCGGGGGTCGAGATCCAGAGGGGAAGCGAGACGCACAGCTCGAATCCAAAGCAACGGAAGGAAAACACTGCGGGCACAAGGGAGAAGACAGGGGACAAATCAAACACGGGGAAGAAAACACGGAGACCAAAGCGCTAAGTTGCATAGAGCCAACAATCGCTTACGGGACATCAACAGCAGGTTACGTTCTGGCGACGGATAGCAGGTTGAGCAGGCTCTTGAAGGCAGGACCTCTCATTAGCGCCAGGTGCGTAGATTGCAGGCGATTGATTGCAGTATTTATATATATGTATGTATATATATATATATATATATATATATATATATATATATATATATATATATATATATATATATATATATATATATATATAAGGAGCCAGATGAGGTGGTTCGGGCATCTGGTCAGGATGCCACCCGATCGCCTCCCTCGGGAGGTGTTTAGGGCACGTCCGACCAGTAGGAGGCCACGGGGAAGACCCAGGACACGTTGGGAAGACTATGTCTCCCGGCTGGCCTGGGAACGCCTCGGGGTCCCCCGGGAAGAGCTGGACAAAGTGGCTGGGGAGAGGGAAGTCTGGGCTTCCCTGCTTAGGCTGCTGCCCCCGCGACCCGACCTCGGATAAGCGGAAAAAAATGGATGGATGGATGGATGGATATATGTATATGTATATATATATATATATATATATATATATATATATATATATATATATATATATATACACACATACATATATATAAATACATGGTTTTAGTTTGTATTGGAAAGTGTACATTACCTCAAGGAAAATGGGAGCAAAAGGAATTGTGTTGAGCATTTTTGTCCTTTTCTGACCTCTTGCCAATAACCGCTGCATGTCGACTTAAGGCGTGTCTGCATTACTAAATTAAAAAAGAGGCCGTGTGTTCGTCAGCCATGATGATTTTGGCGTTGATTTCCATGGCTGTGACTAAAGCTGCCGAGGAACTAGGTCAGCCCCAATTGCAGCTGCACCCAAGATAATGCAAAATGAATAACTATAAATGGGGAGGACTTCCCAGAAGAACGTGCATGTTGTTCTGTTCTGTATCCTCAGTATTCTCAGCTCATTTCTCCTGATTAACAATGCCTTTTCACGTCTATTCCATGTCTCCCATCAGTTTCTTTCTCTGTTTTTTTTGCCGCGTATTGTATCTCCTGTCTCTTCATCTCCTACAAACCGAGGCCGGCATTCAGCCGTCAATCACACGAGTGCAGCGGTAAGTCGAAAAGGAAGATAAAGAGGCGAGGGCTGTACGTCTCATTTGTCCATCAGCTGTCTCACGCCGGCCAACAAGAGCCCCAAAAAGCTTGCCAGCATGGCGCGCGGGAGAAATGATGGCCCTTTCGCTTTGATTGCTGCTTGTTTGCTTGTCAGAGTGGAGCGGCGCGGTGGATCGCGTGCAACCTGCTTGCCTTGCAGCCAGTGATCCGTAAACACAAATTCATTTTCTCCTCCGCTGGTAATGAACAATGAAACGCCGTTGTTTAATGGGGCTGAATTTAGCACACACTTGTTTTTACTTGTGTCTACCAGCAGAAAAGGTCAAGTACATTTTGTTTGAGTGCCATGTTCTCTCTCAACTAGACAAGTGATTTACCTAAAGAGGCTACGTTTTAATGTTCTTGCCAGGGTAACACACAACTATTCACATAGTAGTGTCAAAGCGCTTTGAGTACCTTGAAGGTAGAAAAGCGCTATACAAGTACAACCCATTTATTTATTTATTTATACATGCTCTATTGTCACTGCTTTTATTCAAATAGATCATTTAGTAGAGATGAATGCGTTAAAATGTAATATTGGAAATTATCGGTATTGTTTTTTTTATTATCAGTATCGTTTTTTGTTTTTTGTTTTTTGTTTTTTAAATGAAATCAACATAAAAAACACAAAATACACTTACAATTAGTGCACCAACCCAAAAAACCTCCCTCCCCCATTTACACTCATTCACACAAAAGCGTTGTTTCTTTCTGTTATTAATATTTCTGGTTCCTACATTATATATCAATATATATCAATACAGTCTGCAAGGGATACAGTCCGTAAGCACACATGATTGTGCGTGCTGCTGGTCCACTAATAGTACTAACCTTTAACAGTTCATTTTACTCATTTTCATTCATTGCTAGTTTCAATGTAACTGTTTTTATATTGTTTTACTTTCTTTTTTATTCAAGAAAATATTTTTAATTTATTTATCTTATTTTATTTTATAAATTTTTTTTAAAAGTACCTTATCTTCACCATACCTGGTTGTCCAAATTAGGCATAATAATGTGTTAATTCCACGACTGTATATATTGGTTGATATCGGTATCGGTTGATATCGATATAGGTAATCAAAGAGTTGGACAATATTGGAATATTGGATATTGGCAAAAAAATGTTTAGGGCTGCTGTGATTAATCGATGAATTTGATTAGTTTAATAGTTTATTTAATCGGGATGTAACAATTATCGTAAAACTGACAGTTAGTATTACTGTTTTAAATTTTAAAAAAGCATTAAAAATCATTAAATGGATTTTGCAAAAATTAAGTATGAATTCCAGAGGCATTGAAAAAAGTTCATACAATTGCAATTGGCAACAGGAAAGACAACAAAACAAACCACCCAAACCAGTTTATCCATTTTGTGTCATGATCCATAGTCCGGATCATGTTTTTGTTATGTTATGTTAGTTTTGTACACTCCTGGAGATTAATTGGGTTCACCTGCCTCTGTTTAGGGGTCCCATGCTCAGCTGCTGTCAACCACTAATCAGAGAGCTATTTATTCACCTTGCTCGCCACGCTCAGTCTGGCGCCATTGTTTGCTACATGCACCTGTTACGTGAGTTTTGCCTTGTCTCTAGTTTATGCTAAGTGTTAGCTTCTATGTTTCCTGCGCTAAGTTTTTGCCTTAGCTTCGAGTGCGATTGGCACGTGTTTCCTTCGACTTGTTTTCTGTTTTTGGTGCTTCTTTGATTGTTCAAAGAATAAAGCATGTTCCTACCTGCACGTCCTGTCCGGAGTGGTCCGTTTGCATCCCGGGGGGAACGAACCTTGCAACAAGCAGCGAAAACCCTGTTGTGACATGTTGGGGAAAAAGTTGCACTTCAAAATGTTCAATATTTATTGAAGCGCAATTTTTTTGCCAATATATATCGAGGGTGCATTTTATTTTGGTGTTTCATGACATATTTGGGATCATTAAGTTATAGACCTTTTAATTAAAATGGTTAAAAAGTCTACATAATTATCAACATTCCATCCATCCATCATTGTATGTATGGAAAAAATGAAAATAAAAGGATCTTTGAAATCTTGAAATCTTATTTTTACAACCTTTTGAAACGTTACAAAAATAGGTAGCTCTCTGCAATTTTCATTTTGTAAAAGTATTCATGTGGCCCCATTCGTCGTGGTTTACCTGACACATGAAACGTAGCGAATGGGTAGAGTGTTTAATAGCTTAAAATGTGTTTGATGAGCATTCCTCCACTTTATCGGTATTTGTCGCCTCCTTTCCCAACTTCTTTGTCACATGTTGCTGGCATTAAATTCTAAATTTAATGATTATTTGCAAAAAAAAAAGTTTATCATTTTGAACATCAAATATGTTGTCTTTGTAGCATATTCAACTGAATGTGGGTTGAAAATGATTTGCAAATCATTGTATTCCGTTTATATTTACATCTAACACAATTTCCCAACTCATATGGAAACGGGGTTTATATATGTATATGTATGTATGTATGTATATATGTTTGTATATATGTATGTATGTATATATATATATATATATATATATATATATATACAGTATATATATATGTATATATATATATACATATATGTATGTATATACATATATATATGTATATGTATATATATGTATATATATGTATATATATGTATATATATATATATATATATATAATGTAAAGCTTAAATGTGTTTTGTGTCAATTCCTACTTTAACAACAGCGTCCGTTGCTATGTAGAGTGGCGCTTCCCACCATTTTCAGAGGACTGCATTGCACCGCCGTCCTCTCATGCAAGATTCACCCAGGAATGGGGCCATATGAATCCCTTCTCTACTCTAGGTCTCAGAAGAAAAAGTTTGTGTACCCCAGTTATATCCAGTTTCTTATGATCAGATACTTCACAAATCTGTTTTCTTTTGTGCTAAGATTTGTCATGCTCCTCCCTCTTAGTCAGCGGTAGAAAGTCAGACTTTTAATTAATTTGTTCAAAAAATACTGTGCAAC